>NC_080048.1:32042516-32260016 GCF_026212465.1 Amaranthus tricolor | reverse complement strand
CAACCCTAGGAGTTGCTAGAATATAATCTTTAGAATATTTTGTAAATTTTCATATCTTAGATATTATTGTGCAAATATTTAGTTTCCTAAAACTCTTGATTATATTTTGTATATATTTTATTCCCATGAAATGAAATGGCAAGAAAATCACTTCTAATATGGTATCAGTTGCCTAGGTTATTTTTTCCTCCTTCTTGGTCGGCAGCTTTGCACCACCAGCTGTGCCGCCCCTTCTTCCACCTTCTTCTCTTCTTTGACTTGTTCTTTTCATGGCTTCCTCTACAAAAATGCATCCCGCTACTTTGGTTACTAACATCAAAACGTGTGTCCCTATTCAACTTGATGAAGATGGTTCCAACTTCCATACTTGGGTCACCTTCTTTCAACTTCATTGTCGGGCTAATCTTGTAGAATCTCATATAATTCCCGATGACTCTTTTAAAGCCTAGGTCACCAAAGACTCCAATTGGCAACGTCTTGATGATATTGTTCGTACATGGATTTATGGTACTATTAGTCCCTCTCTTCTAAAATCAATTGTCCGTCCCAATGATAGTGCTTTTGATGCTTGGACTCGCATTGAGAACGATTTTCAAAATTAGAAAACCTCTCGTATTCTTCACCTAGAGTCTCAATTCAATGACATTTCTCTTGCTACTTTCCCGAATGTGAAGGCTTATTGTAATGAGCGTGAGAATATTGCTAGTTCTCTTAACAATCTTGGTGCTTCTATCTCCGACAATCGATTGACTCTTCAAGTTTTCCATGGTTTGACTCGCGACTACCGTACTTTTCGATCCTTGGTCCAACACATGAGTCCCGTGCCATCGTTTGATACTCTCCACTCTATGTTAGAATTAGAAGAACATTCTCACCACCAAGATGTCTTTTCTCCTCATGACTCGGCTCTTGTCACTACTTCCAAACCATTGGTGGACCATTGTGATCATTTTGTTTCTCGTGGTGGCTCTCATCACCGTGGTGGTCCCCGCCACCACCGTCGTGGTGGCCGGAACAGTCGTAGGAACCACCAAGGCTCCCATTCCAGCAGTTATGGTCATCCAGGCCCACGGTACAAATCTCAGCCTTCTACCTATAGGCCCAGCCTTACCCCCTCTCTTCCAGGCCAAAATTATCCTTCTTGGCCTTACTGGGCCTCACCTCCTTGGACCCAGTCTCCTCCTTCTTTTCCTACAACTTCTTGGACTCCACCAAAGCAAGGCCCTCATCCTACCAATACTGCTGTTGGGCTTCTTGGTTCCAGACCAGCCCAAAACTTTTGTTCGGGGTCTACTTCATCTATAAACTACTCTCCTATGGATATTGATCAAGCCATGCACACCCTTTCCTTATCTTCTCCAGATGAGCAATTCTATATGGACACCGGTGCAACTTCCCACATGACTCGTTCTCAAGGTACTTTAATGCATTATTCTCCTTTAACGCATCATTTAACTCATGCTATTATTGTTGGTAATGGTCATATGATTCCAGTTCCTGGTCACGGACATATCCCTCTATCCTCGTCTTCTAAACCTCTTTCCCTTAACAATGTTTTACATGCCCCTCGCCTTATTAAAAATCTCATCTCCGTTCGCAAATTTACACATGACAATATGTTTCCGTTGAATTTGATCCTTTTAGCTTTTCTGTGAAGGATTTGGCCACGGGGAGCATCGTTTTGAGATCTAGCAGCACTGGTGATCTTAATCCGTTTCAACCCACATATGGAGCTACCGTCCCATCATCCACATCTTTAGCTTTTTCTGTTTTATTTTCTAGTGTTTGGCATTCTCGTTTAAGTCATCCCGGCAATGCAATTTTGGATTTCTTGTACTCCTCAAATTCTATTAAATGCAATAAAAATCCATCTTTTGTTTGTCATTCTTGTCTTTTAGGAAAACATATTAGCTTGCCTTTTGTTAGTTCTAATTTTGTAAGCACTCAACTTTTTGAAATTCTTCATAGTGATATATGGACTTCCCCAATTTCAAGTCCTTCGGGTTACAAATATTATGTTCTTTTCCTTGATTATTATTCTAATTTTTTATGGACTTTTCCTTTATTCCGCAAATCTCAAGTGTATGACATTTTTGTAAATTTTAATACTTTCGTCAATACTCAATTTAATCTTAAACTCAATTCCTTTCAATGTGATCATGGGGGTGAATTCGATAATAAACTTTTTCACCAATTTTTTGCCACTCGGGCTATTGTTCTTCGTTATTCTTATCCTCAAACCTCCTCTCAAAATGGCAAGTCCGAAAGAAAAATTCGCACCATTAACAATATCATCCGTACCTTATTATGTCATGCTTCTCTTCCCCTATTTTTTTGGCCTCACGCCTTAAATACCGCCACCTATCTTCTCAACATTCTCCCATCTAAATTGCTACGCAATTTAACTCCTACACATCTTCTTTACCAAAAATCTCCTTCTTACTCTCATCTTCGGGTTTTTGGGTATTTATGTTTTCCACTTATTTCTTCCACAAAAATTCGTAAATTACAACCTCGCTCCTCTCCATGTGTCTTTTTAGGTTATCCCTCTTCGCATCGAGGTTACAAGTGCTATGATCTCTCCTCCCACAAAATAATCATTTCTCGTCATGTGCTTTTTGATGAGGCCCATTTTCCTTTTGCCCACCAACCCACCTCACCATCACCTCCTCAATACACTTTTTTAGATGATTCTCCACATTCTTTTTTACTACATTCCTTTGGGCCAGCACTAGAACAGTCCCAGCCCACCAACCATCCTCCCCTATCCTCACCTACTTGGCCAGCTTCCAGCCCAGCAGCCACAATCCCCGCCCAGACTCCCCACCTCTCTTCCCCCCATCATCATTTAGCTTCTAGGCCTCCACCAAACTCAAGCCCACCCGCTTCCCCTACCCATCATATATCTGCTGGGCCTCCTTCTGCCGGCCTAACCACCTCTCCTTCCCCGCCCAACATCCTCCCCGTCACCTCCCACTCCTCCCTTCCCTCCGGGCATGGTGACCCGTAGTAAGCATGGTATTTTTAAGCCCAACCCCAAATATACCTCCTAAGCCCTATCTGTTTCTTTTTCTCCCATTCCCAAAAATTCACCCATGCCCTTTGTGACCCGAACTGAAAACAGGCCATGCAGGAAGAGTTTGATGCTTTACTTGAGAACCGTACTTGGGAACTTGTACCTAAGCCCCCTCATGCTAATATTATTCGGTCATTGTGGATATTCCGGGTGAAAACTAAGTCTGATGGTACTTTTGAGCGCTATAAAGTGCGACTTGTTGGTGATGGTAGGTCCCAGGAGGAGGTAATTTATTGTGCTGAGACTTTTAGCCCGGTTGTTAAACCCACATCTATTCGTATTATTCTAAGCATTGCTTTGTCCAATTCTTGGCCTATTCATCAGCTAGATGTTAAAAATGCCTTTCTCCATGGTCAATTGAATGAAACTGTGTATATGCATCAACCTTTGGGTTTTCGGGATCACACTCGACTTGATCATGTGTGTCTTCTTCTAAGTCTCTTTATGGTCTAAAGCAGGCCCTTCGCGCATGGTATCAACGGTTTGCTGATTTTGTGGCTACCATCGATTTTAGTAATAGCATTTCTGATAACTCTTTGTTTGTTTATTGTCATGGCTCTGACATTGCTTATATTATCTTGTATGTGGATGACATTATACTTACTGCCTCCTCTGATTTTCTTCGTCAGTCCCTTATGTCTAAATTGAGTTCAGAATTTACTATGAAGGACTTGGGTCCTCTTAGCTATTTCTTGGGTATTGCCGTTTCTTGGAATTCCTGCAGGTCTTTTTCTCTCTCAACACAAATATGCTTCTGAGATCCTTGACAAAGCTGCCATGTCTCAATGCAAACCTGCTCCCACTCCTGTTGTTACTTCCGGGAAACTTTGTGCAAATGCTGGTTCTCCTTGTGATTATCCGACCTTGTATCGAAGTTTGGCTGGAGCTCTACAGTATCTCACTTTCACTCGTCCGGACATTTCTTATGTTGTTCAGCAAGTTTGTCTATTTATGCATGATCCTCGGGTGGAACATATGGCTGCTATTCATATTATTCTTCGATATCTTCAAGGCACTCTTGATTATGGTCTACAATTGTATAAGTCGCCCATCTCTTCTCTCTTGTCCTATACTGATGCTGATTGGGGTGGTTGTCCTGATACCCGCCGCTCTACTTCTGGCTACTGTGTTTTCTTGAATGATAATATGATATCTTGGTCTGCCAAGCGTCAACCTACCGTCTCTAAGTCTAGTGCCGAAGCGGTATACCGGGGTGTTGCTAATGTTGTCTCTGAAACTTGTTGGGTTCGCAACTTACTTCTTGAGCTCCATTGTCCTATTCGTATGGCTACTCTAGTTTACTACAAAAATGTTAGTGCTGTTTATTTGTCAGATAACCTTGTTCATCATCAATGCACTAAACACATTGAGATGGATATTCACTTTGTTCGTGAAAACATCAAGTGTGGTGATGTTCGCGTTCTTCATGTTCCCTCTCGATTTCAGATTGCCGACATTTTTACCAAGGGTCTTCCTCAAGTCCTCTTTGATGATTTTCGCTCCAGCCTCAGCGTACGCAAACCTCCCGATTCGACTGCAGGGGTGTGCTAGAATATAATCTTTAGAATATTTTGTAAATATTCTTATCTTAGATATTATTGTGCAAATATTTAGTTTCTTAATGCTCTTGATTGTATTTTGTATATATTCTATTCCCATGAAATGAAATGGCAAGGAAATCCTTTCTAATAGGAGGAAGCCACTAAATAGCATTTGGGAAAATAGAATGAAGAAGATCAGACTTGAAACTCAAACTATAAACTCTTGAAAAATTACATTAGAGAGAAAAGGACAATTCTATAGCTTTTATGTGTTTGGTTTGAAGTTATTAGAATGTGATTATAAACTCTTAATATATATTTCCTTATATAGAAGAGACATATTAGAAAATCATTGTACAATATAATAAATTGATGACTATGAGTTTATAACTATAACTATGACTATAAAATAAAAAATCATAATACAACAATATGTAAAAGCAGAGTCGTCAAAACATAGAGGCTTGCTGGAGAAAAATACAATAGAACCTACTATCTCTTGAATATAAGCACGCACGACCAAGTAAAAGGATCACTCGATCGAGCCAAGATGTCATTATCAACTTTTCAATGTTTCTTTGCATATCCTTCTAAGCTACACCAATTACTCTCGTGTTCCATGTATACACTAACGCCATGCCTTGAGTTCTAAGTCAAAACAAATAAAACTAAGCTCAAATTGATAACCTCCTTAGAAGTCGAGGCACATCCAAACGGCTTTTGATTCGAAATTTGAATTTTATGTTAAAGGAAGAAATGTTATAATTATTGATCGTTGCCCCAATTCAAATCTCTCCTATTACGATATTTTAGGAGTGAGATAGTCTTTAATATTTTTGATTCTCTGTATTAATTTTAGAAATTGGGCCTTTATTAATAAAATCACTATTTAAATTATTTTGATTTAAAATAATTTTTTTTTGGTTATAACTTTGACTTTCATGATCAAATATTTTGACACTACAACATAGATTACTATTAGTAGGATATATTTAACGGCACTTAATCTAAAACTTCGACCACCAAAATGGTCGAAATTCTGTGATTTGGTCTCAACGTTATAGACTTTGATATTTTAGTGGCTGTAGTTGTAAATTGCAAAAAAAATAAAAAAAACATTGAGACTATAATTCGCAAAAATATAAAACTTTAAGGTTGTATTTCTCAAATTATTCAATAATTTTAAACTAAGACCATTTCTAATGGTGGGAAGATGAATAAAAAGGTGGATGATTTCCCTCATTTGGAGGAAAGTATTCCCCCACCAAACCCAGGGTAAATTTATACCCCAATACGAGGGAACTAATTGCTATTTTATCAATTTTTCATTACTTTCTAACCAATTTTTCCACCTCTCTAACAATTAAATTTCTTTAATCTTCTATTTAAAATAACTTTGTTTTCCTACTTTCACTTTTATTTACTTTTTTAAATATTTACACTTAATTCAAGCGAGGCCTAAAAATATAAATAAGTAGCATTTTTTAAATGTTACTAAATTCTATTTCGCGAAAAGTTAATTTTGTTGTACTGTGAACTTTGACCATTGTTAACTCTAATTTTTTTAAAAAAAATTATGTTTATATATTATGAAATTATATATTAACCAGATGTAGGTAAAACTATTCGAGTTTCAATCTGCATTTACCCTAGTTGGGGCAAGTATAGGTGTGAATTTAGTGGGTAGTGGGTGGATATGTTGTATGAAAAATTCTACTTCCAATGGGTAGTAGGTAGGTGGTGGGTATGAGGTCTTACCTGCCTCATATCCACCGCCCCAGCCCATACCCACTTGTTTACCCCATACCCACTTGACCACCACATATACGCCCACCCCCTATCTACAATGTAACAAATCATATAAATTTTTATTTTTTTTAATTAAAATCTATTGACAAAAAAAAAATATTAATTTTATTATATTACATTGTGTATTTTAAATCAAATTTGATATACAATTAAACTTATAAAGAATTTTGATTTTATAAAGCATATAATGCAAAAATAAAGTGAATATGAGTTGATTATAAGGTGGGTATACCCATGATGGGTATACCCAATTGGTCATAGTGGGTGGACTGAGTTTGAGTGCATACATAGGTGGACAGATGTGGGTATAAAAATTTTACTCCCCATGTAAAGTAGACATAAAAATTTTTTAGTAGATATGGGTATGAAAGAGTGCATATCGACCCTTCCGCTAATTTCGCCATCCCTAGTTAGGGGTAGATTTTCTCTTACTTTACAACATGGGTGGAAAAAATTTGGTTCAAGAAAATATTGATTATACTGTTGAAGCAAAAGCCAATTCTCATCACATTGATGATGAGTTTGATCATCTCATTGTCCATGCTCTAGCTTGCACGCTTGAGAATGAAAATGTAAGTGGCATAAGGTATGGGAGGATATCTTTTGGATCACTTGATGAAATGATCATTAGGGATGGCTTTGATGAAGGCAATACAGTGCTAAAGGAAGGCGTTGATGTGTGCCCTATTCAAGGCAAGGCTCGAGGAGAACGTTGCATGACCAAGGCAATAGCTCAACACGAAGACAGTAGTTGTTCAAGACTCGCTCCACCTGGTCAAGCAGCTAGGTGCTCGGTCGAGCGAGGTGCAACCCCAAAATTCTCGAGTTTTTTGTTTGTAGCTGAAAATACTTAGACATCAAGTATTTTTTCCTAGGGCTTCTAACTTTTCGTAGGACTATATATAAGGTTCTTAGATAATCATTAGAACACAACAAAGAACCTAATACTTAGAATCAATTAGGGTTTCAACAAAGAGAGTTTATTGTACATAGTGCATTTTGAGGGAGATTGACATCAAAGGTTCCATCTTTTCTTTGATAGAGTGTTGTTAAAGTTTGTGTAACGCTTGTAATTACTGTAAGCTTATATATTAGTGAAAGTAATCTTTGTTTGAGGGGGAGGTATCATTAGATACGTCATAAATCTTATTGTTGTTCTTTGGTGTCGTGTTCTGATTTTGTGCATTTGTATGTCATTTGTTCTTCTCTAAACCTCGCAAGTGTTTGCATTTCATATACAAATCATATCCATTCAATATCACACTTCAAGCATACAATAAGATATTATTTTAATATCAAGTGGTTCTTTTTTGGATATCTAGGATGGAATAATGACATTATAAGGTTGTTTTTATTTGGCTTTTGATTAAATCTATGATATGTAACTTTACATTGTTAAACAAAAGTAAATTATTTGGTCATTTTATCATAATTCATATACTATTAAACTACTCGTAAAAAATTATAATCTATAAGTGACTGGTGAAAAATTTTACCATAGGTAACATAGGAGATGTTTGGTAAGAGTCATCAAGGTTAGTATTAGGGTTAGGATTGGGGTTGGCATTGGAATTGGAGTTTGAGATTGAGACTTTTTGTGAGAATCTTAAAAGATTACTATTTGTGTTAGGAAAAACTCTAGTATGGGCTTAGTGCACAATATTATTGTTGTGCATCACTCTTGAGTTTTCACTTCACTAATTTACACTCCTCACTTTCTACTTCACCAACCCACACGACTAAACTCTCTAACCTAAATTTCCTAAGTCTAAATATTAGTGATGGTCATGTCATATCTAGGTAGAGTCCTAACAAATCCAAACTCAGATTCATTAATTTTTAATATGCTTGAACTTGAACTCGAATCCTTAGAGTCTTAAAATTTTAGATTCAAATCCAATAGGTTTGATGCATCAGGGTCTTAAATATGTCTTAATTTAATCTTTCATACTTTACTTTTTTGACATTTTAGAAATTTCACTTAAATTAAAATAGGTTTATAGTTCTTTGTAAGTCTAAGTTGAGTCATGATTAATAAAGAAAAGGTTTTACGCGAGTTTAAAATTGATCTTCAGTAGTGTAATGGGTCGAGTCTGGAACATGTTTAGGTTTTAAATGGGTTTAGAGAGTAGATTTGAGTCAAATTTGAGTAAAAAGACCAGAGTGAATTTAAGTCGAATATGAGTAAAAAGACCCTTAGGAATAGAATCAACGGCGTCTTAGATGAAAAAAGTGCTAAAAGCTGCACACTACTCTAATGTTCACTTAAACCATACAAAACCAACTCTTATTTTAGGAAATTGGAAACAAGAAACTAAAAGGAATAGGCTTGAAAAGAAAAAAAAATGCTAAAAAGTGAAAAGGTATTAAGGTTGAGATTTATGTTGGTCAGAAAGACATATTTATTTAAAATTAATAAAAGTGCCCAAGGATGAAAAGAATAAGAATAAATTTGTAAATTTCACCAATTTTCAACTACTATTTTATCAATTTTATCGATTCTCAAACAAAAACATGATGAATTATTTTTAAATTCTCACTCATTATCTCATCCAAAGCTTCATCATAGTTCCTAATTGTCATAAAAATTTATCAATTTTCATTCTAATTTACAAACACCCATTATGGTTAACAATCGTCCCAATTGAAAAGGTAAAACCCAATTCTTCTAAAAATCTTACCTTTTTTATATTGTCGATTAATATAGAATTATATTTTAGTCTTTTATTAAAATTAAAAAGATGAGTCCTTTTGAGTATATAATAGAACACAAATCTTCAAATGAGGTGAGCCAATCACTTTTGTATTAGCCCATTGTAAATTAATTATTTATAATCTTAAAATGATTATTTATAGTTTTAATGACATTTTATAGTCTGAAAATGATTATGTATAACATTAAAGTGATCACTTAAAATTTAAAAGTGATTAGTTAGAGAAATATGCGAATCATATAAGCTTGTCTAATGGTGAGACGATCTTATACATGACACTCTGTTATAGTAAAGCTAGGGTTTTCAAGATATTTTGTTAGATCAAACAAATCTCATTTCTGCATAAACCCATTCAGCTGAAAATCTATTGGGCTGCAACTTTTACAAACTCCAAATATGTTCATAAGTGGCAGTTCTTTGGTTTATTGCTGGGCTGACCTCGCTTATATTTGCTACAAATTTCTTTATCAATAAAACCAAAATCACAAATTTTCATTCAAGACCATCATACTGTGCTAAAAACTATCCAAAATATCAAATTTCAAACTAAAAATGTTAAATTTTAATCGTTTATTGTTTAACAAATCATTTTAAAAGTTTAATTTTTACAAAAATATTTACTAGTATTCAAGAAAAATTCTATTGCCCTTAGAAATGGCAAAAAGGTTTTTTTTAAATTAAATGATCAACTATTCTTGAGAAAAATCATTTCTTAGTAATACGACATTAAAATGAAAAGTGAAATTTTTCATTAATTATGTAAATTAGACTATTTAACAAATATATAATACTCGTCATGACTCATACAACAATTGTTATTTATAGAATAGAATTGTTGATTTAAGTGTGTCAAAGGCCCACATTTTTGTGGGTTTACATGTTAGATGTATATGGCTAAGACCACTTCCATTGGTGTAGAAATTTTTTTTGAGTTGAAAATTCTTTGTGAGGTTTTTATTTTCAATCCATTAAAAAAGGTGTAGATGTTTCTAAAAAAACTTTAAGAGAGTAGAAATTTTTAAGACTTCTTCACAAGGGCTTCACCGTTTAAAATAAATTTTAAAATAAAAACTAAGAGAGTAAAAAAGAAAGGATAGAGTAAAAAAAGTAGAAGGGAGAAAGTAGTGAAGAAATTTTTTTGTTTTCTCATTGATGGCTGGCAAATCATTCACCTTGCTTTTGTGGCTGGCAAATGCCTTATAGCCCATAGACTTTGTATTTGAGATACAGCTGGTATTAGACGAGACCGTCTTAATATGAGACGGATAGCCCAATCAGTCAAATTATAATTTTCTCAATATGCGGTTAGTGTTGATCTATTAAAGATCATAATTGATACAATTAAGGTTAAAATTGAATTTTTTTTATAAGTTATAATTTATCATAATTAATCACTTTAAGGTCTTAATTGATCATTCTTAGATGAAAATTGAAATTTTTTATAACAAAGAAGCCTTGAATTTTAGGTCATTTCCAAGAGCATTCATTAAGTCAATTGGTAAACATAATTCGAAATCAAAACTTCCTTCACCTTCACATCCAGGATAAGCAAACATTACACTTACAACTTTATTTTCAAGTCTATTATGAACATAAATTGTTGAGGAAAGAGCAATATTACTATTTTTGATCGATGATTAAAGAGTACAAGTACTCTTATGTTCCATTAGAACCATCATGTATGCATTGAATAAGAATAATTGTATTGTGCAATGTTTTACACTATTATTAATAGTTTTATTGTCTATTTATTTATTGTTTGAAATTCATCCATAGAATGATAGAATAATACCAATTTATTAAACTTTATTTTGAAATTGTGAAAGCAGAAACTTAGTTAGGTAGATTGATCAGTTTAAAGTCAAAATTGATCACTTATAGGTCCAAATTGAATTGTTTTTATCTTAGTTGATCTGTTTTAGCTTTATTTTATGTTGAAATTGATATTTTTAAGGTCAAAATTGATACCTTTAATATCAAAATTGATAAATACCCAAAAAATAGAAAAAACGAGGAAAAGTGTGTGATGCTATACACGCGCGAACTTGGCAGACCCAAATCTGGTCCAAGTTTTTGTGTTTGAGAAATTGAGAACAAAATATGTAGACTTGGGCTTTGGTTTGGTTAATGTCAAAGAACATCAATAATCAACAAAAATAACTTTTAATCAAGAAAAATAGATTACAATTATTAAAATCAATTTTAACGAGTAAAAAGAAGTACCAATTGGACATGTCATGATGATTAGGTAGTAGATTTTGAGCCGGATCATTTTCGCTAAGGTCAATCATAGGTCAACTCAACTTTGTGTTGAACTAATATCGAGTAGGGTCATTTCCTACTTCGTCTGATTTGAGTCAGTCCAACTTGTTAATGAATTTAAAAATTTTATTTTTGGAGATAGCGTGAAGAATATGAAGAATTTTTTTAATGTTTTTCTTTATCTTCAAGATCCGGAATAGACCATGTGCAAAGGGTCATAATCTTCAATATCACTATCTTCATTTGAGGATGAGGAAAAACTTCCCCTTTTTTGCTTTTAAACACGTTTTTAACTTTATATGGTAGTTCATCATCTTCATTCATAGTAAGCTCCTGAGTGAAAATTTTTTCAAGTAGATCATTAAAAGGTAGCTTCTTAAAGTCTTGAGCTTCCTCTATAGCCATCACCTTAGGTTTCTATTTAGCCTTTAGCAAGTATCAAATGATTTTTTTGATTTTTTCATTGATGATGGATTTTCCAAAAGACTCTGTACATTGTTCACTATTAGATTAAATCTAGTGAACAATTTTTAATGGATTCATTTGAGAAAAATATTGATATTAGTTTCTTTGACTTTACTTGTACCTTCAAAAGTAGCAAGTTTATCCCAAATATATTTGATCACTAGTGCAGAGAAAATACGTTCAAATTTATCATCACCATTCAAACTAAAAGTTGGTTTAAGGTATTATAGTTTTTGGGTACGAGTTCAAGCACACATTGACTATAGTTTATCATCACCATTCAAACTAAAAGTTTATCCCGATTTTATTAGAATTTTTTATTTACTTTTTTTTGTCCTTTTTTCGTTTAACTATGCGTTTTTTATCTCTATTTTTATTTTGGAATATTTTTTATATAAAATTCAAATACTAACTCTCTAAAAATATTTAGCTAAATTAGTTATAAAAGATAAATTTAAAAAATTAAAGAATAATTTTGAACCGTTGTTTCTCCAAGTCTACGATGCCAAGTCCACAGTTGTTTCTCCCGTGACCCGTGAGCAAGAACTGCGTTGCCTTTTTGAACCGTCTCTTCCAAGTAGTACATACCACCTTTTTCAATACCACGTCCAATAATTTTGCCTGTCTGAACATCCTGCACAACAAACAACCAGATTTTATAAGCACAGTGCAATTGAGTTCCCTCGTAAGATGACTAACGGACAACAGTTTATGTGAGAGATTAGGAACAAAAAGACAATTATTCAAGGTTAAATTTCCTGACACAGTAATAGTTCCAGCACCCACGACTTTAATTTCTTCCGCATTAGCAGTTTTAATGAGATTCTTTTTCGGTCGGACATGGTTTAAAAAATCATTTTGATCATAAGACATTGTGTCCGTAGCTCCGCAATCAAGAATTCATCCGTTAGTACAATTTGACAAAGTATTTTTATTTTCACAAAAAAAAAAAGAAAAGATGGGTGGAGAAGAGGGAGCCACGTCACCCCTCCATTTTGCTTTAAAACCCGTGTACCCTTCATTTGAAGGGTCACTTTCTCCTTCATTTGAAGGGTCATTTTCTCCTTCCCACTTTCTCTGACTTTGCTTTTCCCTGTTACCTTCATCTTCCTTTGAGTATTTAACCATGGCTGCCATGCTTTTGTCTGATTTTGTATCGGTGCTTGAAACGACCGCTGCTCTTCCAGATCTTGGCTGATCGGAGAGTTGGCCGGCCATTTTTGCCCCTTTCTTCCTCGTGTCTGGCCACCAATCCGGGTATCCAACAAGTTTGAAGCACTCACTTTTCGTGTGCCTCATCCCACCACAGTGGGTACATTGAAGATGGCTCCTTTCGTCATTTTTCCGGTAAGATTTTTCCGATCTCCCTCTGACAGCAAACACGCCCCCTGAGCCCGATGAATCTAACTCTGATGAGGGCTCCTTTTTCATGATTCCCCTTCTCATTATCTCCCTCCTTATGAATGCATATGCTTCCTCTGCAGTGGGTAATGGATCTTGAAGGAGAAGGTCCCTCCTCTCTTTGTCGAAAGTTTCGTTTACCCCTGCAAGAAATTGATACAATCGGTTTTTTTGGGTTAATTAATTGTAAATGACTTTGTCTTCTGGGTCCTTCATCGGGTTTGGTTGCCTCCTATCGATTTCCTTCCACAAAGTTATTAAGTTGCTTTAGTATTTTTCCAAAGTGTCGGTCCTTTGTTCGATTTTATTAGCTTTGACAGTGAGATCGAAAATTTGAAGACCGTCACTGCCACTGCTGTATACTGTTTCTATCCCCTTCCAAAGAGTCTTTGCGGTTGGGAAATCGATAAATTGGTTGACTAGATCCGGATGAATGCTTTTGATTATCCATGAGATAACCACTGAATCTCGCCTGGTCCATTGGCCGTACTCTTGGTCTGTTTGTGGTGGTGGGTCAGCGATGATATGGTTGAGCCAATCACGACCACTTAAGGCTAATTGCATCAATCTGGACCACATGGTGTAATTCTGGTGAGTTAATTTTTCTGATATTGAGAATGGGGATATTGAAATTGTGGTGGTGCTTGTGGATGTTTCGGATGGTGGTGGAGGTGGTTTATTGGTGTTTAACTGTGAGAACAGTTGCAATAACTGCCCCATTGTTACTGGTTGGTCTAGCATGATTATGGTGTCTTTTGACTCCATTTGTTTTCCTTTTCAGGTGAGGTTTAATTTTCCGGTAAATGATGACGCCGCTTAGACGGTTTCTCCTCAGAAACGTCTTGGCTCTGATACCATATTAAAGGGAATAAACCAATTTTAGGGTTTAAATCTCTGTGTTTTTTCATCCATTTCAATATATATTGCATACTATATATACAAGAGATGTTTCCTAAAATAAGAAAATATACAGAATATTTTGTACCCTAAATATATACCAAAATATATGGAGAAATATATGTTGCCTTAATTTAAATATTCTAACATATTCTAACAGAGGCCGTTTAGGTACCAAATTTGCAGAATAAAGTAGTGATTTATACAACTTCTTTAAGAGTTGTGAGAAAAACATTTGAAGATTGTAATGCGACCAGGTATATTTTTCAAGGTCTGGGTTTTGCTTTTTGTGAGAGAAATATTTTAATGGATAAAGGATTAAGGGAAGAATTAAAGGAAATTTTATCATCATTGAGGGAGAAAAAAGAAGTAATTATGATTCTGCTTTGTGTATTTATAAAAGGAAAGAGGTTATTAAAGGAGGGGTTTTAATTGTGGTGATACTGGTGGTATTGGGGTGGGTGAATGTGATGATTGGAAAGTTGTAGAAAGAGGTTGGAGAAGAAGGGTTTTATTGGGGGTAATTGGGTAATTAGGTTAGATTAATAAATTTTATTGAAAGTCAAAGGTCATTTACCTTGATAAACGATCATTTAGTAGGTCATTTGGTGAAGTGGCTTTATAGATGTCGTGTTTGATAATTTAAAAGTTATTGTTTGTAAAAAAAACTTCAAGGCTGTTTATTGTAAAAGGCCTAAACTTCAAGGCTGTAGTTGGTAATTTATCTTATAAACAATTATAAAACCTTGTTTTTATTCTTGTTTTTTTGTTTTTATAAAAAATAATTTTTCACTTTCTTAGCTAAAACATTTCCATTTAAAGTCTAAGAAACATCAATCTATGAAATGAATAGAACTTTTTTTTTTTAATTTTCTTTACTAAAACTTTCCTTTCGAAGTTTTTAAATCATAAATCTATAGAATGGAATGAACTTTCTTTTCCATCGTCTAACTAGACCCTCGCGTGACTAATCAACA
Source organism: Amaranthus tricolor (assembly GCF_026212465.1). Taxonomy (NCBI): domain Eukaryota; kingdom Viridiplantae; phylum Streptophyta; class Magnoliopsida; order Caryophyllales; family Amaranthaceae; genus Amaranthus; species Amaranthus tricolor. The sequence goes on along the minus strand of NC_080048.1, from coordinate 32,244,874 downwards.
TACTAATTAACGTACCGCCAACAATTATGTAGTTTTGAGATAATCCCGACAAGGTTTCAATTTGACACTAGTGAAGTAATCCCAACCGTTTCAAAAATATAAAACCATCAATATCTTTTCTGTAACTATTCTATTAGTTCAAGGTAAACAACTTTCGATATTACAAAGATCATCTCTATATTCTATCGAGAACATTAAGTAAATTAAGTAACCGTTAGTGAATATGTTAGTCAAAACGACCAAATTTAAATATTTAGGATCATTAATCAAGAGTAATGAAAATATTTATGAAGATATAATGCAAAAAATTCAAATTGTTTACTTAAATGTAGGTGTAGTATGATAGATTAAAAAATAAGTTCTATCGAGTTACAGTTCGACCTGACTTAAGTAAATTAAGTGTATTAATATTGGATTAAAAATAAATATTGATGTTAATCAACACAAAAAATCTCAAGTAGTAAATGATGTGTTAATATTATAAATATTAGTAAGCTACATTATTGGACATAGTATAAATATTAGGAAGTGATGTATCAGGAGTTGTTGATTTGTTGAAGTCCATGGGTTTAAGAGAAACTGATTTTAGAACGCATTTAAGAACACTGTTCTTTGATAGTGATGCAATTTGTACAAGCTCAAGATAAATTGGTTTTGCTTGCAATACTTTTGATATCTCGTGATGTATGATTGTTAACCAAATGAATATAAATACTCATGCTAGTGGGCTCATTGAGTTGTTCTCGAATAACTGCTCAATCACGTTTATGAATGCTATGAGGCTAATTGTTACAAGGTAACACTTAGAAATTTTAGTTGTCAAATCAAATATCATTTCAGTTGTAAAAATATTTATTAGATTTATATTTGGGTTGAATGAGGTGATAATTATACAATTTGGTTGAATCATCAAATATTTAATTGAGCCAAAATGCCATGTAAATTAAAAGATTAGGCTAATTAACTCTGACCCTAAAGCATATACATTCTCTTAATTTTATTATATAATGGCAAAAAAAGGAAGTTTAATTGTGAACATGTCATTGTCTTTTTTTTTTTTATTGTTTTAGTATTAATGAATTTTGACTGATTTGTATTTTTTACATTTACCATATTTACAAATTTATATATAATATATTGTGTTGAACATTATATATTGTCTGATAAAATTCTGGAATTACACCGCGCAGAAAATTATACTACGGAATAAATTACATTATTCTAATGTAATTGGAATTACACAATTTAGAAAATTATATTGCAAAATTACACTGCACTGTGTATAAAATTATACAGCAATTTAAGAAATTACATGAAGTACATAATAGTCCTTTTTGCCATCAATTGTTATTTAAAACTAAAATGACATAAAATTCAATTAATTGATCATTAAAATCACTCATTTATATTATTAGACTACCATAATTATAATTTTGAATTTTAGGAAAAATGTAAAGTATGGTTTGCAATCTAAAATTTCATTAAAATATAATTAACGTATTTAAAAATCCGTGCATTGCACGAGCTTCCATTCTAGTATGTAGTATAAAAAAAGTTTAAACGGTGTACCCTAATAGGATGAAAAAAAAGCCGATCTCCTAAGAGACCGTCTCTCAAGCCCAGTCCAATAAAACGTAATGCATAATCTTTACATTTTCTTTTATGGGCCGACCCAATCAAAGTTTGTTAATTTGATCTAAACCATTAGAGTTACTTTGTATTATATTTTATAGTTATATATGAGATTATTTATGAGGTATTTGTGGATTTGTTTAATAAAGTTTTAAATTGTCTGTATTATGGAATGGTAATTATTAGTCATGGATGATCTGGATAGTGCGTTGGCCTAATGGCTGAACTATTAAGCGGGGTGTTACATTCGGTGCTTGTCTTCCAAATCAAAGTTTAAAACTAATCTTAGAGTAGTAATTAATTATGATTAGAGGCCTATAAAAATTTGTTTTTGTGTTACAATTAGCGCATGTTAAGAATTTTCTCACATCATCATAATTGAAAGTGCTGATAAATGTCTTAACTCTTATGTCTTGATCTAATGTCGTTCCTCTTGAATATTGTTTGAGGCCTATAAAAATGATTTTCTGTAGTGAGTGGAGTTTTCAGTTTATTATGAGCTTGTTTTTCTTAATAATTGATCAACTATAATATAGACCAACAACAACATTTACATCGCAACAATTAAATTTAGAACTTACTCGACCAAAAGTTTAAGCTGATGATTAAAGATCCAAGATATTTTATATACTTTAACATCCTAATGACCCGTTTGATGATCGATACTAAATTGTGTGAATGATAATGAAAAATTAATGGTCCGTTTGATGATCAGTTTTAAATTGTGTGAATGATAATGAAAAATTAGTGTATTTATGACATGAATATCTCTCGACAAGTTACATGGTAATGATTATACTCCTTTAATAATCTCATTTTATTTACAAAATTTATTCCAACTTGTGGTAAATCAAAATTGTAAATAAAAGCTATTTTACGATTAAACTTTCATTACCATGAAAATTATATGATACATATCATAAAATTTTACATTATAAATCATTTCAATTCCACCATTTAGTATCTATTACCAAACTGGTTGTAATGTTAATCATGATTTTGGAAAAATCGAATCCCTTTGATTATGGATGATAATAATCAATTAAACATTCAGAAAATACATACTAAACTTATCAAAACTCATACATCCACTAAATCAAAATCTTATATTTGCATAGACAGAATTACTTCTATAAAATAAGAAAAACAAGTTGAAAATGATATTAGCTAATTAAATCTAAAATAAAAAGTAAAAGCTCAACTGAAATTTAATTTCGCTAAATTGAACAGCCGCCCATGAAAAAGGCAAAACGCAGACTATTTGAAGAGGGAGAAAGAGAAAAAAATGAAGGTGGTTTTGTGAAGAAACAGATGGCAAAGAAGAAGGATACGAGAAGCAAGTATTTTGAGGACGACCAGATGGCAACATTATGAAGTCACATCCTGGCTATTGCATGCACAAACAAACTGAAGAACAAACTAATGAGTAGTGTTTAGACACAGATTAATTGTTGATTAACTTTATCAATTAATTCATTTCTTCAAACAAATTGCCGAATTAATACGGTAACAGAATGGGCATGCCAGATTAAAATGGTTCATTAATAGGAAAAATTTTCAAAATAATTCAACTTTGCACTGATTTTTTATAATAATTCTATAAATAATCTCAATTTAAGATCACTTATTCAAAATCATTGTTACTCAAATCATGACCAGCTTTTACATGTTAATTGCTACATTAAAAAAAAATTAAATATCAAAAATATCAAAACTTTAAAGTTAAAATTAAAAAATTTAATTTTTTTTAATTTTTCATTTTTTATAATCTAATTTTATATTTATTTTATTATTTTTTTTAGTGTAAAATGATTTGTTGTATAAATAAGTTACCTTGGTGCGTTTTTAGCAAGCACTCTTTATATTAAGAATTATTCATATTTAATTAAAAACTGAAATTAATATAGAAAAACAGATTAAAATATTTTGAGTAATTTTTCCTTATTAATAACATGATTAGGTGTGTAGGCTTCATCTTTAGTTGACTTTATGATTATGATCGATAATTGCACATTATATTCATATGCCCTTGTCGTTTACTTTGTCACATAGTATTCAAAGTAATTTTTAATTCTTAATATTTTTACCAATATATAAAGAAAAATTTAACAAAATCTCAGATAGATATATTAAATGTTCTATATATCTCTCAAAAATTATAGTCAAACTTATTTTAATTTTGAATTAAATATTCTAAATGAAATGAACATTAAAGAAAGAAAAGAGTAGTTAAAGTTGTGTTGTTATGGTTTATATTAGTATAATTGTAATATTATATTCTTAGTACTTTCTAGGCCAATGAATACAATTTTAATAACCAAATTAAACAGTTTATTTGGCATGTAATCAAGCTACTTTTAAGATTAATAACCTTTGAATTTATCAAAATCGAATCCAAAATGTTTTTCCTTTAGAAGTTCCAAATTCTCATATAATTTTCTAACATAAATAATAGCAAACATTATATTCAGTGTTTATTGTAACCATGAAAAAAATATTCGATGAAAATAAAATTTATTTAAGATGAAAGAGAAGCATTAAAGAGTTTAGCTTATTGATCTCAATCTATTTCTCTTTTCTCTCTTTCTATTTCTCTAAAAATATAGCCTCCATTATTAATTTTAGGTTACTATTTATTACGGTAGATGGCAGGGGTGGATTTAATTGGATCTCGCGCCCGCTTGTGAGGGCACTAAAATTTTGTTTAAATGTTTATAATTTGTAGGATTTAAACTTGAGATCATTTGTATTGAAACTTTTATAGGACACTCATGACCAGCTAAACTACACACTTTCTAAATACCCTTCCCGAAGTTCTTATCCTGCATGATAATGCGAGACGCCACTAGTGCTTGAGAATGTTTTGGGGGTCCCACATCTTAGTTCTGATGTTGTTTTTTCTCCATCAAAAGATGTCAGTGATAATATAGTGGGGAATGCTGGACTGGCTTTTGAGATTGGCCCCTCACACAACTTTGAGAAAAAGCTTTGCAAGCCTAGAAAGAAAAATGTCACTGTGCAGAAAAGGAAGATACCCAGACCTGATAACTTGGTATCTCCTATTTTGGATCCTAAAAAGGATGATTCTCGGAGCAAGAGGAAAGCTTTTGATGATGACGTTGTTATGGAGGATGTGGGTACGGATTGTAAGAAGTCCAAAATGTCTAAAAATTGTGATGTTGAACCTTTTTGGAAGTAATGGAGGTTGGAAAAGATCAACCACGCGAACATCAATAAAATTCCTAAGCTGGAACTGTCAAGGGTTTGCCAATCCCTTGACAGTATAAGCTCTCAAAAATTGGTGTTGGCAGGAAAGGCCAGATATGGTTTTTGTTATGGAGTGTATGATAGCAAAGGAAAAATTAGAGGTTGTTAGGGTTGGTTGCGGGTTTGATTTCGGGTTTTTTTTTTAGTAGTGTTGGTAACTCGGGAGGCTTGGGGTTATAGTGGAAGGATTCAACGTAAATTTGGTATCCTACTCTAACCACCACATTTTGGTAGAAGTAGTGGAGCCCGATGGTTTTAATAAATGGTATGCTTGTGGGGTTTATGGATGTTCTTATCACTCGCAAAAATTCAAAACATGGGACCTCCTTCGTTCTTTAAAAAATTCAGCTAGCGGCCCGTGGTTGTTTTTCGGTGACTTCAATGAGATTCTCAGTTCTGTTGAGAAAATAGGGGGTGCTACAAGAAATGAGAGAGCGATCAAGGCCTTTCGTGATTGTGTAGATGACTGTGAGAAGGATCTCGGGTTTCGTGGGAGCTCTTTTACTTACTGTAAGGGGAACACTTCGGAAAATCACATCAACGAGCGACTCGACAAGTTTTTTTGCTACGGCGGGGTTGTTTGATTTGTACCCTTACTTCATAGTCAACCATCTTCCCATTTATAAGTCTGACCATGCTCCAATCCTTCTTAAGGCAAACCGTACTCTTTGTGATGAGGAAGGTGATAAACCCTTCAAATTTGAGTCTCTTTGGCTTTCGAATGAAGAATCTAAGAGAATTGTTGAGGAGTCTTGGAACGAAAGTTTGGAGTGCACTATCCAGGATCGTATTGAAAACTGTGGCAAAGGCTTATCTGACTGGGCTGGGAGAACCTTTGGAGAGCTTAAAAAGAAAATCAAACAAGTTGAGAAGAGCTTTGCAAGGGCCCAAAAATGTGTTCCTGATGCTCGCATCCTGCAAAACGTGCAATCACATTAGCAATGAGCTCGATAATCTCCACCATCTCGAGGAATCTTACTGGTTTATGCGTGCTCGAGCTAATAAGCTCAAGGATGGGGATAAAAACACAAAATACTTCCACTATAAAGCCAGCTCGCGGAGAAGAAGGAATAATATTAAGGGGCTGAAAAACAGTAATGGGAACTGGAAAAAATGAGTTCCGGACATGAAGCACATCATCACCGAGTACTTCTCTCAAATGTTTCAATCTAATAATGTTGGTGTTTTTGATAAAGCTTTGACACGGCTGGATTGTCGTGTAACGGATGATATGAATGTTTGGCTTGACAGTGAACCAACTTGTGAAGAAATTAAAAATGCTTTATTCCAAATGCATCCAAAAAAAGCTCCAAGTCCGGATGGTTTTCATGCCCTCTTTTTTCAGAATTTTTCGGAGGTGGTCAGCTTAGATATCGTGGCTCTTGTGAAGAACTGGTGGCGAGGTACTATTTTTTTGGATGTTATAAATAAGACCTGCATTTCTTTGATCCCAAAGTGTAAGGACCCTATGCTCATTTTTCTGATTTCCGTCCAATCAACTGTTGTAATGTGGTATACAAGATCATTTCTAAGGTGATAACTGATGTGTGTGTTTTATATACTATTTTCTACCATGCCCCCATTGCATTTTCATAGCATTTCTCACGTATTTTGCTCAATTTTCTATTGGTTTTTATGCTTGGTTGGAGTGTTTGTTTCCTATCTATTTTGTAGGTACAAAGCCCTAATTATGCTAGGAATCGACTCTTGGAGCGAGATTTGCAAGTTGGAAGGTCATAAGCTACTCAAAGGGTCATTTTTGTGCTGACCAGATCTCATACCCGGGTGGGTTTCCACATACCCGACCGGGTTTGCACTTGGCACTTAGAAGAATTTGAAGATGCCATTTGGAAGAAAAAGATGCCACTCGCACCCGGGTGGGTTTCCACATACCCGGCCGGGTGAGCCTCTCATACCCGGGTGGGTTTCCACAAACCCGGCAGGCCTCCATTGAAGATCAAAATGCTCTGCTGCGTACCCGAGCGGGTTTCCTCTTACTCAACCGGGTTTACTCTTGAACTTAGAAAATTTTTGGTCTTGAAGATTTAGTTATGCTTCGCACCCGCCCGGGTTTCCACATACCCGGCCGGGTCCTGCAGTTATTTTTGATAATAACTTCCCATATCCTCCGATCTCTTTTTAGGAGGATATAAATAGCTTTTGAGGGGAATTTTTGGGACGGTTTTTTTTTTCTTTCTGTTCAGAAGGTTTTGGATTGAAGGGATTTCTCATACTATTTGCCTTGGGGGATTGTTAATCAACACTTTGACAATGTAATTTTAATTATATTGAAGGTATTAGTTTCAATTCGAATTTCTTGTTCTTGTTTATTATTGTTATCTTTGAATGCTTGTTTCTCCATTAAATTTGAATTTGATTTTCTCCATGAATTTCATTGTTGAATCTCTTGTTAGTTTTAATATGCTTAGTGAGTAGTTTTATTTCTAGGGTTTGGTGAAACTATGCAAAAGGTCATGATTCTAGTTTGATTTTTGGATTTAAACTTGGTTTGTCTAGGTGATTCAATTGATGGGTTTTAGATTGATTGCATGTTTGGCCAATTTGCAAGTTTTATTCGCTCAATTCTATAAGCGAGAGTTGCGAGTTTGAGTGAACGATTTCCTTCTTTGAACAATTAAGCTTTAATTGCGATAACTTGTTTTATTGTTTGATTGTCAAATTTGTTTGCGAGAGCAACATCTTCCTTTGCCTATATTCATTCCTATCCCAATTTTTGTTCATGAATCATGATCGATGCATAGTGAATCCTTTTAGCCCTAGGTTTTTAATTATTGAATTCTATTCATCTCTTGTTTTTGCGTCCTACTTAGATAAACAAAAATCCAACTTTTAATCGTTAGTAATAGTGAACTTGGTTCAATTTGTGACTTTATTTGTCCTTCCACAGTGGTTCGACCCTACTTTCCCAACTATACTAGTTAGGTGAAATAGGAATTATTTTTGGTAGTAAAACGACCTATCAAAATTTGGCGCCGTTGCCGGGGAAGGGCAACAATTTTACTTTTTGAATTTAGCGTTTGCTTTTGCTAACCCACTCGAGGAATAACTGTTCTTCGAGCATATTTACGTTTGTTTTAGTGTTTTTGTGCATGACCAAGAGTATCAACAAGCAACTTTTGCTTTTTGATCCTGAGGTTGAGGCAACTGCTCGTAGAACACATGCAAGTGCAAAGAAAAGGAGGGCGGAGGCTCGTAAACAAGCTCAACATGCCTCTCAATCTCTTGACATGGCGGCTCAGGCTCCCGAGAGAACTCTTAGGCAGTCTACACAGCCCAAGGCTAGCAATGTTACAGCGGGGATTAGGATGCCGGCTACTAATGCTGGAAACTTTGACATCAAATCCCATGTTATGAATATGATCACGGGAAATCAGTTCTATGGTCTTGACAATGAAGAACCCGTTGATCATCTGCAAAAATTCCTTCAAGCATGTTCTCTACAAAAGATTACTGGGATGACTGACGACGAGCTCTACTTGTACCTCTTTCGTTTCTCTTTGGCAGGCAAAGCTCAATGTTGGTATAACTCTCTTCCCAACACCATTACTACTTGGACGCAATTGTCTGATGCTTTCCTAGTGAAGTATTATCCCTGTTATAAAACTCATGACTACAGAGTTAAGCTCTATAGTTTCTCACAAGATGCGGGGGAGACTTTTCATGATGCGTGGGAGAGATTCAAAGATTACCAATATATGTGCCCTCATCACGGTATTGAGAAAGAATTTCTTATGCAATCTTTTTATAATGGTCTTGATAATGAGACTAAGAGGATGGTAGATGGTGCGGCTGGCGGCTCTTTCATGAACAAACAAACTTCTGAGGCTATTTCACTCTTGGATACTCTTGCAGAAAATTAATGGAATAGCTCATCTAGGCACGCAGCTCAAGCACCAAGGAAGGGGAAGCATGAAGTTGAAACTTATTCCCTTCTATCATCACAAATCTCAGCTTTGAATGCAAAAAATGATGGGATGCGCATGAGTGCTAATACATCTATGCCCGTCAATGCTATGGCTACCTCTAGCCAAGGTGGAGTTGCTTGTGATTATTGCGGTGTGCATGGTCATTCTCTAATGGAGTGTTCTGTTAATCCCAATGGAGCTATGGGAGTGCCAGAGCAAGTCAATGCTTTTCAAGCTCGTACTCCTTTCAACAACAATAGCTACTATCCTGGAATTCGGAATCATCCTAACATGTCATATCGCAGCAACAATGTGTTAAATCCTCAACAGCAACACTTTCCACCACAAGCACCACAACAACAATATGGGCAACATCAGCAATATCAGCCCAATCAAGGACCACCTGGTTTCCAAAGGCCTTCTCAAGGCCATCAACAGCAGCAATTTCAAAACCAACAACCCCAATCCGAATTGGGGGAGTTGAAAACCATGATGGCTCAAATGGCCAAACAGCTTAAGCAACTCGGTACTCACAATAAAATGCTTAAAACTCAAGTCGCTCAATTAGCTGCATCTAGCTCCTCTAGACAAGCAGGAGCATTGCCCGGCCAACCTACTCAACCACATGGCAAGGAGACCGCCAATGCAATCACTACAAGGAGCGGGTTGAGTTATGATGAGCCACCCATGCCTCACAATGGAGAGTCAAATTCGAAAGATGTGGGCATTTCTGAAATGATTATTGATGAAGCATCTTCTGAACAAACTGAAACCTTTCATGGGTAACATCATATCCACCAACCAAACTACTTTCATTCAAAAGAAGTTGATCACTATCAATGCTCTTATTGCCTTTGAAGTCTTTCACGCTATGAAACGTTGGTCCAGTTCCAAGATAGGTTCTTTTGCTTTAAAGCTCGACATTAGCAAGGCCTACGATATAATTAAATGGGGCTTCTTTTCACACAAATTTATCTCAAATAGTGAGTCACCGCAAGTGCACGGTGTTGTAGCACATACGGGTCGAACACAAGGAGTGGAATGCGAGACTTAGGGCCTCTTAGGTATTGGGATAACATAAGAAAGGGGTAGATGATGGTTTAAACTATGATTTTAAATAACAAAACAATAAAGAAAGAAAACACACGGGTAGGGGCTAACTTACATGCAACAGACTTCATATGACAAGTTAAGGGTCTACTTTGGGTTAATTGTATAGGTGTGGAATCAAACATGAAGAGCGATCCGATCCTGGATTAGGCTTGGGATCACCTCCAAGAATCTCATTCCCCTCACTCTCGTGAGCGAGAATAAGACCCACAACAAAAAATATCCAATAACCCGTCAATCCTTTCCTACTCTTGTAGGTGAAGGGTAAAACTCCCAATCTGTGAGGTGAGTTCAAGGTTCAACACTCGTTGATCCCTTGCCCTCAACTCCAATCATTTAGAGAAGGTCGAATCTCTTAGAAACCCAACTCTCGTTGGTGTTTGGAGGGCAATCCGAGTGACCTCAACACAATAAATAGAGTAACCCACTTCTCAAGTTTGCAATCAAACCAACATCAACCATTAACAACCAAATCAGTCCATATGCAAAGGTTGGGTCTGTAACAACCCGACTTACCGTTGACTGAGTAAACAGGGTCATCACGGGGTTCATTTCCCAAGAAAACTGAAATCATACTTCCAAAACTTGAGTAAAGGAGTCACAAGCTCTTTAACATGACAACCTCAGCTAAATCTTAAAACAAACATCTAACTAAAACACAAGATAATCATACAATTCTTTACAATTCGAATATAGCCAACACAACCAAATCTAATATACATTTATCCAAAATTCTAATACAAATCTACAAATTCCTACGTGCTCAACTTAATATACATCCTTGGAACGCTATTCAACACCGCTAACCCATCATTCCCGACCAGTTCCGATCTGTAATCAAACTCAAAGATAAAAACAACAGAAGGTCAGATTAAACTGAATGAGAAGTAACAATCCAAAATGACAAAACACAGTAAATCAAATCATAGGTTTAAAAGTAACATCAGTTTCCTAGATCTATGTGCGCACAGGGAGTCTAGTTGAGAGGAACACCCATAGCTCTAAGGCTATGTCACTCTCGGGTGAAGTTAGTCAATATCTGAATGACAATTCGCTTCAAAAACAGGGAGTAGGGAACAATGTTCCTCAACTCCGTCAATGACCAGCTCGCAAGCCCGATCCATTGACCATATCATAATATCAACATAAGCAGTCACAACAACATTTGACTCAATCAATTTTTAATTTCAAAAGAACTTTGATAAAACTATTTTACACGAAAAGTAGTCTGGCCAGACCCTTTAAGGGACTGCTACTACTCACCAACAAGATGCTTCAAAGAGCCGTGATCGATTTGCAGCTATCAAATAGAAAGGTTCCTCGATGACGTCTCTTCCTAAAGCATAGCAAACATAACATCACAACAAAGCGTTCAATACTACAAACTAGGTTCATATAGCTCATTGTATCTCCTCCTAAGACTGCATCTTAGTTCCATCTTCTATTCTAATATTTCTAATTTCAAAGATTGCGCAAGTTAAACTCTAACCCCCAAAAATCATAAGAAAATATATAACCTTATTTAAAACTAGCTTATACTCTTGTAAAGATCGTACGTCTCCACAATCCCCTTTGCATTTCCAATTCAAACACTTCTATGTTCATCTAGACTCAAAACCAAGAAACCAATCAAGAATAACAACTATCCAAAAAGTAGAACACAGCTAATTTATCCATTCAACTAATAATTTCCTCACAAACCCTAGATACTCTCAAGAACAACCGATCGTATATAATCAAGGATTATACTTAACACTTACATTTACCCAATTATTCGATTAATATCAACAACAAAATTTATCCTCCATTAGTAATTTCACAAGAATCTCCTAATACTCAAGAACGTCAAGTTTTCATGATCTTTCTACATCCAATCATCCTATCGATATTCTAATCTTCGTAAATTTCATACTAATTAACAATTCCAACAAATTGTTTCAATATTCCACAATCTACCATTTATACATCATAAACCCAAATTATATTTGCTTTTAGAATTCTTCCTCAAAACTCCTCAATCACAATCTCTTATAATCACATATCAATCATTACTAGATTCATTTAATTTAATGTAAACATACACATATAATTTATTTATTTATTTTAAAACAAATTAAAAGAAAGAAAAAGAGGAGAAAAATAAAAAATAAAAAAATAAAATAAAAAAATAAAATAAAAAGATATATAAAATAAAATAAAAACCCAAAAACCCCTTTCTTTTTTCTTATTCGTATGAACCCCATGATGACCCTGTTTACTCAGTCAACGATAAGTCGGGTTGTTACAGGGTCAACCCCCAACCCTAAAAGAATACTTACAACATATACTATCAATATATCTAGCAATGACAACAAATGCTAACATGATGATTAAGCTACTAAAATTAAGCAAAAACATAGTATAACTCAACAATGGTGAACATCACGAAACATTATGAAATTGCAAATTAACAAAGGAATAATGAGATTAAAGTAAGAAGGAATATACCTACAAAGTTTGGGAGTGATTGGTAATCAAAGATATCAAACCCAAAAATTGCAACAGAGGTTGATATGAACATAAACCCAAAAATAATAAGCGAATAGAGAGAATACTTGAAGGAATCAAAATCAGAAGATAACCTTGATTGTAAATTAATTAAAATGGTAAAAGATAAAGTTTAGGGTTCTATAGACTAATGAAAAACAAAATAGAAAGCTAGAAACAAAAATAATCTACAATTAGTTAAGTTAAAACTATGCTAGGGCTCCCTCTTGCTATTACATCAACCTTTATATATAGGAAAGCACCCCTCATGACCTAAGACCTCTGCTAAAAATAGACATTATACCCTAAGAAGGTCGTCCAAATCATAATTGGGCCCTAGAGAAATTTGCACTTGAATTGAAGGAGCCAAAGGTTCAACTCGAGAAGTGATTGATCGATTGATCTAAAGAGATCAACCGATCGATCTCAGCTGCTGGTCATCACAGATGCATTGAGGTCTCTCGAAAAGGGATCGATCGATCAATGTAAAGAGATCGACCAATCGATCTCAAATATTGTCACTATGAACCTTTTGGAGTTAAAATGAAATAGGATCGATCGATCAATCTACAGAGATCGATCAATCGATCTCATGCTGTTGCTACATACTGCTTTTGGAAATGCTGCCAAATGAGATCGACTGATCGATCTAAAGTGATCGACCGATCGATCTCATTAAAATTTCCCAAAATGCTCATGTCAAGGTCCTCTTGCTTCCTTGCCTTCAAATGAATGCTTGGGACTATCTCTTATCCTCGGTTTAGCTCCGTTTCCTCTCCAAAACCTCCGGGGATCAGGAGCGCATCGTCCCTAACTTGCTTTGCTTGGAAAAAGTTGATCAATCCTGCAAAAACGAGCAAAACACAATATACCCTACACAAGAGCGATCAAATCCTAAAAAACTAATAAGAAAGAACAACCGCATGAGAATGTAAACTAAATAAGCATAAAACAAGGGTAAAACGGAGAGTTATCAGCTTCAGTGATGCATGAGTTAAAAGAATTATGGGGGTTTCCAGTGTGAATTTCAGTTTCAAGTTGAATAGTTCTATTTTTGGCAACCTTTTCCCGTGCTGCTTTTCTTTAGGAGATTCATGGTGTCCAGGTTTGCCGAGGAGCCCCGGCTATTACCCATTTATTTTTTGCTGACGATAGTATTATCTTTGCTAATGCGTCTTTGCAGGAATGCTCCAAAATAGCTAACATCATTAGCATTTATGAGCGAGCTTCCGATCAGCAAGTGAATTATGAGAAAACGCAAATATCCTTTAGCAAGAATGTGTCGCCTAGTTTGAAGATGGAGATAACAAATTGGCTCGGAGTGGTCGAAGTTGACCGTCATGAGAAGTACCTCGGGCTCCCAACCATTGTGGACAAATCAAAAAAAGCTATCTTTGCGTGCATCAAGTAAAGGGTTTGGAAAAGCTACAAGGATGGAAGGAAAAGTACTTATCTTACTCTAGCAAGGAAGTCTTAATTAAACCTGACATTCAAGCCATTCCCACCTACCTTATGAGTATCTTCAGAATCCCAGATGGCGTGATTGATGAAATTAATTCCATGGTTGCAAGATTTTTGTGGGGCTCCGACAATGGGAACCAAAAAAATGCATTGGCATAGCTGGGATAAACTTTGTTTACCAAAGAAGACTGGTGGTATGGGGTTTCGAGACATTCGGGATTTCAACTTGGCTCTTCTAGCTAAGCAAATTTGGCGTATCCATAAAAGGGAATGCCCCCTCCTCGCATCCATTCTCAAAGCAAGATACTTCAAACGCAGAGATGTTCTGGAGGCTCGTCGTGGATATGACCCAAGCTACACATGGAGGAGCTTATGAGGTTCAAAATCTCTCCTTCTTGAAGGTTTAGGTTGGTGTGTAGGAAATGGGCTGTCAATTAATGCTATAAATGATAAATAGGTCTTATAGGAGAATGGAGCTACTGGTATTGGCCTTAATGAAGATACTCACGCTTGAATTCGGGTTAGTGATCTTATTGACTTTGTCAGTGGGCTTTGGAACCTGGAATCCATCGAGAACTTAATCTCCCCAAACATTCGAGACGCTGTCCTTAGTTCTCCATTGTCTCGAAGTTGGCCAAGTGATAGTATTTTTTGGCTTAACTCAAAGGATGGCTCTTACACCGTTTGATCTGGATACTGGCGGGGAAGATTAGGAGTGGTGAACGATTCCTCCCTGCACCCAAATGATACATCAGTTGCTATGTGGCAACACCTATGGAGTATGGATCGTCCTCCCAAAATGCGCCATTTTATATGGTGAGCTTGTGATGGAAGTTTAGCTGTTAACTTGGAACGCCATAGGAGACACTTATCTCCTTCCCCGATGTGCGAGAGATGTAACAAAAGCTCAGAGTCTATTTGTCATGCATTGGTGGACTGTCAATCAAACAAGGATGTATGAAAAACCACCCGAGTAGCCTGTTGCTGGGTAATGCTCCTCGTTCTTCTTTTAAAGCTCTCTTCTGTTGGCTATTGGATAATGTTTCAAAAGCCCAACTTGTTCTGATATCAACAGTTTTCTGGGGTATTTGGTTCTCTAGGAATAAACTCATCTTTGAAGGGAGAACTAAAAATGTTGTGCAGATTGTGTCTAGCTTTACTTTTATGGTTCGTGGTTATAACTCCTATGCCGAAAGAGTATTCACTGCAAGATGTTCTACTATGAGTTCCCCAAGCCAATGTAACTAATAGCATGCGTGGATTTGGTATGGTAGCTCAAGATTCTGCAAGCAATCTTCTTCTAGCTGGGGTCCGTAGAGTTCGTGCAACATGGTCTCTTACAATATCTGAAATGGCGGCTGCAATCTATGAAGTGGAACCAGTCATTCGTTTGGGCTACTCTTTTGTCCACTTAGAAGGTGATAATGCTGGATCATGTGCTTCACCTCAGTCAATCTCTCCTTGGTTTTAAATGTAGCTCTACTCGTAGGAGTGGTAATACTGCGACCCGTTGCTCGTTGGAATTCTCATACTATTGGTGAGAATATTTATATGTACCCCTTTCCTCAAAGTCTTGTAACTTTGGCCTCTCTTGATTATTAATCTAAATAGGTGATCTTCAAAAAAAAAAAAAAGCTACAGACTTTCTACGTAACTTTTATCTCTTGATATTTTCATTATTTAATCTTCCATAAAGCACAAGTATATATACATTTCAATTCACAATTTGGAAAATTAATATCATAATTAACAAACCCCCCAAAAGTTCAATCAAACCTAGACATAAAAAAAAAAAAAAAAAAAGATAGTTGGACTAGAGCACAAGATGAAATAATAGTATCCATCTTATCACATGTCCAATAGCCCCAAAGTTGTAAGATGCGCCAATGAGAAATTGACTAAACTAAGGTATGGCATTAGTGGGGGGACTCCTCCTATTTTGAGGCTTTTGTACTCTTTTAATGGTTTTTGTGTGTTTGATTGAGCAATTGGTATTATCATGAGGACTACTCAATTGGGTTGTTCTGATTTTTTAGAGCTTCATTTGATTTTTTGTCTGTCTTTGGATTGAAATCAATTGGACTTTGATGTCCATTCTAGAGTGGTCTCACATAGGATTAGGTTTTATTTAAGTATACTAGAAATTAGGATAAGAAATAAGATATAATTGAAAGTATCCATCGTATATTATTTGTTCTTCTCATTTTGCATTACTTTTTATTGTAACTTGTCTCATTGATTTTGCACCTTTTTCTTTTTTGATAATGGTTCTACTCTTTTTCTTTTAATCTCATTAACAAACTTATACTCTATCTCCAATTAAATCACTCACTTATATCCTCTAGTCGCTTTTTGTGTTATTCACAAACTCAATTTCCCTTTCTACTAAATTTTCCTCATTTCATACCGAGTACAAAGTAAGAGGGACAACGAAAGTAATAAATAAATTGATCCAGCTATAAGATTTGCTATTTATTATTTATTCTTTACTTATAGGATTAAACTGAAAGGTAAAAGTGATAAGTTGAATCAGGAATAGTCATGGAGTTAACATTTTATTAATATTGGCCTAGGCACGACTTTAATTTTACAGTATTAATCCAATTTATTGAGAATTTATTAGTCTAAAGTTGGGCTCAAATCCAATAATATAAATGTGTTTGGGTCTGGACGCGGAAACTTCAGTCTATACTCGACCTAACCTGACCTAGACTTATACTCATCCTAATCCTGCACTAGATTTGACTCTAGACCCAACCCATGATCAATTTGAACTTAATTAAACCGATTAATTTAGATTTATTTAGTTTAGCTTGTATATAATTTGACATATAGACTCATTTTAAACCTAATTAGACCTTAACAATAAATATTGGTAAAGAAATGAACAATTAGATTATAACTCATTAAGTAACCCCTCGAATTGAGAGTAATTGTCCCATTTGGTTGGGCACGAATATTAGGAGTGAGATGGGGTCCACCAAAAAGGTGGTAGTTGGGGCATTGTAAGTAATTGGATTAATTGGGTAAGTAGTAAAAGTGAGGGTATTTTCATAATTATGTGTGTAAACTAAGGATAATTAGGTAAAAAAAAACCAGTGACAAAAAAGGAAATGGGACAATTAATATGAATTTGCCAAATAAGAAAATGGGATAATTACTCTGAATCGGTGGGGGTATTTATTTAGAACCTTAGACCCATCAAATATGGTGGGTTCAAGTCTGAATCTAATATTTTCATACCCTATACGAATCTTAGTACCATAAATATATGAGTCAAAGACTGGTTAAACCTTACTCAAACTTGACGCATGAAAATTCCAAAGTAAATCTATGTATATTAATCTCTATTATAAGAGATTGACTCTGTAATATTATGTTAAGATATCAACTTTGGTGAGAAAAGAAAGGAAAAAAGGGGAAGGAAGGGAAGGCAAGGGAAAGGAAGGTGAGAGAAATAAAACGGGAGAAACTCTTGTTTGTTTAAGAAGGAAAGGAAGGAAAAAGAAGGGAGATAAGAGTTTTCTCTTCAAATACTTCCACATTTGAAATGATTGATACCTTAATAAAAAAAATCTATCTAATCCCTCTAAATCTCATCTCTCCTTTTTTGTTATCCAAACAAGAGATCTCTCATCCCTCAAATCTCTTCCCCTTCTTTCCCTATATTTCTTTCCATCCAAACACACTCTAAAAGACGAATGAGGATTCTAGTTTACTTCGTTAAGGGACGACATCATATGAAGACATTAGGACTGTTGATGGTGTGTTACATCCAACATTTAAGAATGCTTACTATTTTATGGGCCTACTTGACGATGATAAGGAATATATAGACGGTATTACTAAAGTAAGTTCTTGGGGAACAACTTTTTCTGTTAGGAAATAGTTTGCAATGTTGTTGATCTTGAGTAGTATATTAAGGCCAGAATATGTATGGGATAACACATGGAAGATGTTGTCTGAAGATGTGTTACATAGACAGAGAAGAATATTACAAACGCCAGGTAAATTAAGTTTTTTTGATCTCAAATGCTTACTATTTAAATACAATGAGAGTTAAATGTGGTATAGACAATGTCTAAAATTTCTATGTATATGTCACTGATTTGAACCTCAGCGATGATCAATTGAAGAATTATGCTATGCGTGATATTCAGGATATACTCGAAAATAATGAAAATTCTTTGATGAATATAAGCCCGGAGATGTACCCGGGCGATATTCTCATCAAAGGTGGTCATAACAAACTAATTGTGGAGGAGCTTAACTATGATAGAGATTCTTTGACAATTGATTTGTAAGAGTTACTTCCATTGATGACTGAAGTCAAACTTCAATATATAATGAAATTACCAGAGTAATTGAAAGAGGTTCGGGAGGTGTGTTTTTTCTATATGGACAGGGTGGAACTGGGAAAACATTTAGGTGAAAAATGTTATGTGTATGTCTAACATCAAAGGGTGAACTAGTCCTTCCTATTGCCTCAAGTGGTATAGCAGCTTTGTTACTGCTTAAGGGAAGGACTGCCCATTCACGATTTGGAATACCTATAAGTGTTACCGAAGATTCTATGCGTAGAGGTATAGAACCTAATAGTCAATTGGCAGGCCTTCTTAAAAATTCTAAACTTATTATTTGGGACGAGGCTCGAATGACTCACAAGCATTACTATGAAGCCTTAGATAGAAGTTTACACGAAGCAATTCGCTATCCTAATGTTAAACCATCTGAATTAAGCTTTGGCAGCTAGGTTGTTCTTTTTTGTGGTGATTTTAGGCAAGTGTTGCCGGTAATAAGGCAAGACATCGTCTTCATGACACTTAATTTTTCAAAGATCTAGAATGATTTTAACTTGTTACGATTTGCGAACAACATAAGATTACGACTGGGATTAGCCAATGTTGAAGAGCTGCGAGAATTTGCTTATTGGATTCTCAAAGTTGGGGATAGAAGGTTTGGAGTGCCTAATGATGGAGAGGCTACTATCGATATACCAGAATATCTATTAATAAAGAAGCTATTTTATCCAATGGCTACAATTATTGATTGCACTTACCCTGGAATTTGTGAGGGTTCGATTGATATTTCGTACTTTCACTAAAGGGCAATACTAGAGGACAATGTATTGTATTTTAATTTTTAAATATTATTAAAACTAAACATTATAATTTGTACTATATTTTTTATTTTTATATAAATACCCGCCCGCTTTAAAAATGGGCGGGTAGGGACAAAAAAATATGCCCCAAATGCGGGCGGGCATTAGAATATTTGAGCCCCCAGGTAGAATTTTTAGGCACTACTTGGTCCCCTACCCGCCCAAACCCACCTATAAATACCTTTAATTGCAAAGTAATGGGAAAGGGATATGGAACAAATGTCATTCTTTTAAGTGCATTGAAACTTGAAGAAATTTTATTTAATAAAAAAAAAGAAATTTGGAGAAATTTTAGTAGATAATTGAAAATTAATGGCACACCTTAGTGTCAATCTTTGCCAAAACATAATAAAAAAAATCACTGATTACACAAATTCTCAAATAATATGATTTTTAAGGGAGACAAATTATATCTGGATGAAACAATGTATAGTTACAATCTTAAAGTGATCACTTGTAACTTCAGAATGATCATCTAAAATTTTAAAGTAATTAATTATAACCTTTATATAGTGATTATTTACGGTTTTAAAGTGATTATTTTATATTCTTAAATTGATCACTTATAACCTTAAATTAATCACTTACAATCTTAAAATGATCAATTAAAGAAATGTGATGGATCATCTCATCGTAAGATGAATTAATTAAAATAAGTAATTTATTTGTATGAAATCATTAATCATTAATACTAATAAAAATGCTAAAATAATGTCATTGCTAAGAGCATTGACACTTAAAAAATTGATGATTTATAATTACATGGCACACTTAGTGTCAATCTTTGCCCAAAAAAATTTAGAACGTTATTATTTAAGAATTTCATTAATATTTAGACTAAAACAGTAATCTATTTGAATGAAACTATTAACACCTATATACACCAAAATTAAAATTTTATTTATTTAATTGAATAACAAAAGTCATTT
Organism: Amaranthus tricolor; assembly: GCF_026212465.1. NCBI lineage: Eukaryota > Viridiplantae > Streptophyta > Magnoliopsida > Caryophyllales > Amaranthaceae > Amaranthus > Amaranthus tricolor. The sequence continues at coordinate 32,224,862 of NC_080048.1, read as the reverse complement.
AATTAGTAACTAAGAACTTCAATTAAAAGATCTTGATAATAATCATCTTATTAACGTATAAATAAAAATATTATCAGTTCAAAAATATATAGTGTCACAATTATATATGGTCAATCTGGAAAAATTAATTTCTAAATAATTGAAAGTATTTGCACAATCATGTATTCCTAATTTAGAAGAAATTGATAGGAATTTTTTAAAAAAACTATGTACTATTAAATAAATCAGTTTAATTTGGATCTAATAAGCTCAATTAATATTCTCATTTGAGCAAAAAAAAAATTACAAAATTGTCCAATAGAAAATAATTTTTTTATGTTATTTATTTCATATCTTATTTGTAATAAAATATAATAATTTTACATAACTTTCAAATTAATATTGATATAAAATAAGATTAATTTTATAATGAAAACATATTTTCACATTGCTTTAAAATTAAAATTTACATAAATCTTCACATTCACAAACACCTACTAATGCACGTGTATACTAGTAAATTAATAAACACGGGTTGAAAAGGATATGAATGACCTTAACTTTGTTAGAGCATATAACATATCGTAGGGCCTTAATCATTAGTTAGCGAAGCTTTTGATTGAGTTGGTTACTTAACATGGTATTAGAAGCCAACATGACAAGACGTCCCAGGTACAAATCTTAACCAACCCTTATTTAAAAGTGGAATATTTGACATCAGGTATGAGGAGGGTCCATGTGGCATCCACACTTCTAGCTCAAAGATCTCTTGTGTGATGGGACGTAGTAGAGTACATAACTTATCGTGAGGCCTCAACCACCAGCTTAGATTTTTGTGAAGTTGATTCCTCGACAAACTTACTAATTGAAATGATAAAAAATCATACTGAATGAAAAAAAAAATAATACATATGAACGACTAGTAAAACCCATATATTAGTTCATATGGTCAATCCTAATCTTTTGATTTAAGATTTTAAAATTGTAATTTGATGTCGTTGATTGTGTTATACACAAACAAAAATAAAAAGAAAAAAGAATATCAAAAACATACATTTTCATACTATAATTAATATAATTGTTATATACGTACATACAATTCAAGGATAAAAGAGTTAGATCATTTACATACAATATTGACCACCTACAACAACACTAACATAACTATTTCATTTTTGTTGAAGTAGCAAAACATTAGAGGTGGGGGGTTCCAAAAATGAGCCAAAAGTTTTGTAGCAACCAAACCTTTATGGTTTTTTGCACTTGATGCATTGGCTCAAAAGACTTTAACAAGTTGTAAGTCTTTAATTTACGAAATTACCCTTCAAATTTCTTCCCATTTGCTATAATATAGTTATCATAAAAGGGACCCAAAAGGAAGTTTAATCTTCTTTACTCCCCTATTGTAGCTATCTTATCTTCCAATCAGCATCAAAAAATTACCCAAAAAAACTTGGAAGTTTTGTTACTTTGATCGATTATATAGCCACTTCAGCTTGTAATGGAGGAGTGTTGAATCCAACTTGCGGTGGCTGTTGCGGTGGCTGTTGCGGTTGCGGTTGTGGTTGCTCTACCTCCCAATTCGACTTGCCTAAGACTCCATGCACCGGTTCATATTCCTATAAATTATCATCGAACATCAAATATCAAATAAAACGTTAAAACAAACTTCATCTGGTTTTTAATAATCACTATACTTTTTACTTTCACGCTATTCAATATAAAATTTTAATTTTTAATTTAATATTATAAAAATATACATTAGAACAAACAACATCTCAAACATAGAGATTATATTTTAAATAAAATCAATTAATAAACAGTAATTGCTACAATGACTGTAGCAACTGTTTGAGAACAAAGGTAGCATATAATTATTTTTTTTTTTTTGCAAATTAAAAATATTAAAAATAAATTAGCACCAAATTACTTCTACAAATTGAATATGGCCGCCCATACACTAACAATAATCCAAAAAACACAAAGGGAAAAAAAATGAGAGTAATCATTATATTTATCTAAGAATTTTATATTGAGATATTATCTAAACAAATATAATTCCGAGACCACTATATATTTTAAATTGACTGTGATGAGGTTTCCACTATGGTGATGGAAGATTATTCATCAAGGTTCCAATAGTGGCACTCCCAAATCCCAATCTTATCCTACTAATTATGGAATGAGTACTTGAAAAATATATATTTTAAGGTTGACATAAACTATTCTTACATCATTGTTTAATCTCTTTCAATGCAATAATTAACACAACTTGTTCTCACATGTTTGACAATACCATTTTCCAAAGTTGATTATAATAAATGTTATGATAAGTCAACTAGAACCCTAGCTTAGCTACTTCCTTTGAGTGCATAATCCAAGTGGTAAACTTGTAATCTAAAATAATGTTCATGTTCGTCCTATTTAAATTGTAATATTATAAGTTTAAATTTTTAGTTGAGTAAGTTCTTTGACATAATATCATAAACTAATAAGGGTTTAAATATTAATCACTCGTCATTTAACATGAAATATTCAACGCCAGATATAAGGAGGATTTATGTTCACACTAGTAGCCTAAAAGTTTATAGTATATGACATATAACGAGATTCCAACCATCAATTTAAACTATTAATTGAGATAGTTTCTTAATAAAATATTCAAAGGTACGGAGGAGAAGCGGAAGGCATAGATATATACTAAAATAATTCGAAATAAAATATTTTAAAATTATCGATATAATTAAAATTAGTAAATATAGCAATATCAAAAGAAAGAAGTTTGAACATATTAAATTTGTACATATGAAAGTTTTTTAAACCAAGACCACTATCGTATTCATTATTGTTGCAATCCCTAAGACTATTTCAATCAATTTGTAAACAAATCTCTCATAAGAAAACAAGTTTAAAACTGTGAAGAACAATTAACAAATGGTATCTTTGGCCACACAATTTTTATATAAAAAAAAAAAACAAGGGATAAGATTTTTCAGAGAAATTGAAAGTGGGACCCACCTCAAGTTTCTGAACAAGTTCTTTAGCAGTAGGGGCAGAGACAAAAATGTGCCTCTGGGAAGGATGGATGAAACCATCATCAACAGCTTTGTCAATGAATTTTAGCAAAGAGTTGTAATACCCATCAACATTAAGCAAACCCACCTGCCATTTTTTATCATAAATAAATCTTTCAAATAATTACATAATTAAAATTTAATTTTTTAAAAATTATTAAATTAAATCATTTGTACTACTTTTTTTTTTTTTGCCAGGTTAGAGAGGATATATGTTACTAAATCGTAAACAAACTTTCTATTACGGTAAGGATAGTTCAAACCCTCCAAACCATTTTTAAATGGGTGTCGATTAAAGACATTGAAATTTTAATATACTAACTTTTGAGGAAAATTGATTTTAAAAATTCGACTTTAGGTGTTTTAATTTTAAAAATTCTAATTTAAAAATATTTAATAAAAAATTATTTTAAAGTCATTATATTCTAAAAATGTCAACTCTAAACGATAATTTTATAAAAAAAATACTTTAAAATATATACAATTAATAAAAAATGAGGTATTTGTTTTTAGCTCCTATTGATGGTTATTAATGGGTTAAATGTTTTTAACAAAATATCTCTAAAATGGAGATTTTCATTTTTAGATTGAAACATAAACTTGAAATATTTATAATTTGAATAACTAAAGTTTGAACTTTTTAAAGTCAATTTTTTTCCGATTATTATAATTTTTTACATCGATGCAAAAAGAAATTAAAAAAATTGAAAAATCACACTTTACATACAGGCTTGTCATGAATTCCAAGTTGAGCCCAAGTGATAACTTCCAGTAATTCTTCTAATGTTCCATACCCACCTGTTAATTATGATTAATCAACAGTTAAATGACAAAATCATCTTAATCATTGTATAATGTTATCTATAATTAATAATGCATTATATGAATGTGATGATTAATTTGTAGAATTAATTTATGAAAGTATTTATAGTGCAGTAAAAATGGGACCTGGTAGAGCAATAAAACAATCAGAATGGCGGGCCATTTCAGCTTTCCTTTGATGCATATTAGACACCGGCAACAATTCCCCAACAGTTTCTCCAGTAAGCTATCAACATATGTATCCAAAACACCAAAAAATTCTACATTAAATTTTATATTCCATTTTTTAATATATTCAATTTAAAAAATAAAAATAAAATCTTATTCTTACCTCTTTGCCCATTAGAGTCTTGGGTATAATTCTATTAATCAAAAAAAATAATCAAACAAAAAAAATAATCAATATGAGTAAAAGGGTAAATTTTTTTAGAATTTCGCTTAAATCCACTTAATAGTAATATAGTCCGTTTATAATCAATACTAAATGCTAGAAATGAAAATAATTTATAATTTAAATATTTGTATTATGATTCGTAGTATTTCTATGCTAATAAAAGTTTGATTATAAAAAAAAATTCTTTTTTATGATTTTTTGTAACTACCTAATAACAAATATTCAAATGGTAATATATTGTATTATATTTTGTAAATAAAATGAGATTATTAAAAGGTATAACCATGATTATTAAACTTATGCAGAGATATTTCAACTAAAATTATAATAATTTTCCATTATTATTTACGACATTGAGTACTGATTATCAAACGGACGTTAGGATAAAGAAAAGAAATGAAGGGTATAGTTGGTAGTTCATACCCAATAACATGGCCACCACCATGATGAACAGTTTGAGAAACTAAACCCATAAGCCCAATACTTCCACCTCCATAAACAAGATTTAATCTTTTTGAAACCTTCAATAAAAACCCATCAAAAAGATTAAATTTTTATAGATAATGAACACAAAATTCCTTGAAAAAAAAACTAAAAAATTACCAGTTCTTGACCAAGCTGAATAGCAGCTTGTCTATAAGAATCTCTTTTACCAGTACTACTACCACAGAAAACACAGACACTCTTAAATCTTGAAGAAGAAGAAGAAGAAGACGGAGATGGTGGGAGAATATGGACAGTTTCAACCTCCATTTTTGTTTCATCAGGTAATGATGATGATATTGTTTGCTTCTCAACACACATTTTTTTGAGGGGATTTTCTCTCTCCTTATTTTTAATTGGTATTGTGAATTGTGTGATTGGTTAAGAGAAGGTCGGTCCAATATATGACAAGAGTGAGTTTATTTAGCTATGAATAGCAAATGTTGAGGACCATATGAGAAGTATTTATAGTCTTTAAAAATATTAATTTATTTGGGGATGGAATTTTATTTTATTTTATTTTATTACTTGGTAAGAAAAAAAATCTTTACATGCAAGAGTGTGAATATAGAGTGAGAATCAAATACTCCCTCTTATTCATCTTAAGTTTAAATTGCATTTTATTAATAATCTATAAGTTAAAACATAGTTATGTAGGATCTTATTTGATTCATTTTGATGTAAAGATTATTAATATCAACTTTTTATAATTTTTAATTATACATCACTCAATATATTAAGGATCAAATAAGTACATTGGATATAGTGCATAAACTAAAGGATCGACTTTTCAAAAGTTCAGACGTGTTACTTCTCGTAAAGCTTCTCATACTTAGAATATTTTAGCCCCAAGTTCATACTTTGGGCTAAAATGCGGGTTTGAGTTTTTATAAGCTCAGACATACCACTTCTATGAAGGTTTTTCATACTTAGAATATTTTAGTACCAACTCTGTACCTTGGGTTAAAGTGAAGGTCCGTCTTTTCATAAATTCAAGACATGTTACTTCTTGAAAGGTTTTTCATACTATATTTTATCCCCAACTCCGTACTTTGTGCTAAAACGAGGGTCTGACTCTTTGTAAACTTGAACATGTTACTTCTCGCAAGTCCATACTTTAGGCCAAATTTGGATTCGACATTTTCTAAAATCAAATCTACCATCTCGTGAGAATTTTTATTTGGGGATTAAACCTCCTAACCTAGAAAGATTCTGACATGAATAGTGTTTTGGTGGGGGAGCATATATTTCAACTATAAATATCCCCAACCATCTTCATTTCCACACTTTAGACAACATTAAGTTTTAGCGAGAGACACTTTGACACCCACAAATTTCTTATCAGCCTTGCATATCTCAGATTTTCAGGTCTTGTTTAGACTTTTTCTTGACATGAAATTTTTGTTTTATATAACTCATAAAACTTATATAATATTGTTATATAATCCAAACTATGGATGGCGAAAATAAAAACATTGACATGTAACAGTGGATGACTTTGGGTTATACATACCTAATTTAACTATCCAAATAAACACAGAAATGAGTGACGGAGAAGGAACCTCAGTAGAAAATAGGACGAAAATGACAAATGACTCATAAGATAATAACCATATACATCGCGTTGCTTCGAATTATGAATCTATTAAAAGTGGTCATGAGTCTTTTACTTCGCCCATACACTCACCCGAAATGCAAAAACCTTTTCCTTGGGAAGTAAGTGTAGCTTTCCTTCAAAATTATTTAAGAATAAACCTTGAATGCTGAGAATATTTGATTGTGGATACGGAAAAGATGGAAAATAAGATAAGTTTCAACGACAGAAAACGTTCGGAGAAGGTTCGGCACCCTTTCAACATTCCATATAGGGGACCTCTCCATTATTTCACTAATATATAGATGATGCATCTCTTGGAGTGAGGAAGAGAGAGGATGAGGGAGATGTACATATTAAAATGGGGACTTATTGATGGATATGTCATAATCAAGCAGTGACAATATGACACGATTAGGTTCCCCCGCCAAATTGCAGTGTTGTATATATAGTGTGGCTTTTGAGTTGGGACTTTGGTTTCCCTTACACCCCTTTTTTATGAAAGTCCTAGAATTCCTAAATGTAACTATGGAAGAGCTTTACCCCAACTCTTGGGGCTACCTCACAACTTTTCTTATTTTGTTAACTTTTTAGTAGTAAAACCGACCCTCACTATTTTTTGGTATATTTTTCTGAGCCTGCTTTGCAATTCCAAAGCCACAATGTTGGGCGAATTACCTTCTCGCATAAACAAAGGCTTAATATAGTAGAGTTATAGGACGCGTTTTGTGTATTTGTATAATTACCGAGGTTGAAAATTTAAGACAAGTTATTATGACATCCAACTCTGGTTAATAGCCTTCAATAACAACATACTAAAAATGTACATATGATGAGGCAGCCGATGTTGAGTATGCACAGATAAACGTTCAATTGGGAAGAAAACCAATTAACATTCAACTCAATTGAAGTACCTAGTAAGATGGTCCTACAGAACGAGATTCGGTTGTCAGTGTTTAATATCAATCTTAAGATCGATAAGAACAAGTTCCTCTCAAATAAACTTTTCCTCGGGATCCTTGATTATGTTCTCTAACCTTTGAATTTTTCAAGAATATCCAAGGATGAGTTAGAGGAAAAAATATCATGATTTGATGGGAAAACCTAACCTAATGAAGTTTGCTAATTCAAGGGCTCAAAGGGCGCAGTCCGCTAAGCCACTACCGCCTCCCCCGAGCTATATTTAGTATCTTTATTTATCTGATTTTTGTAGATTTATGTACTTCGGTTTGATTATCTTGAAGAATTCCAAAACTGTTACTAAGGCATTGGATAAAGTCGTAACTAACGAGGAGGCTCTGTCTTTGTTAGAGAAAAGGAAATTTATAGATCCTTCTCTCCAGAGTTGAAACGAGAAGAGCCCCACAAGAAGTCTAAGGCGAGGAAGACACATCATAATCTTTCGTTCCCATGGGACATACACGATTCGGCCCCTCAAGTGTCAGAATATATTATTCATACAGTCGTGCCAATTTCGGAGCATAGACCGGGTCTAGAGTTCCGAGAAGAAGCTACAACTTCCCCAACAAATAAACTCATTTCCCAACTAACTCTTATACCCAAAAACAAGGGTAAGGAGAATGTCGGTGACTCATCTAAAGCTCCGGCTCACTCCCAGGAAGAGGTACGTATCGGATTTATATTAGTGACATTTATTAGACCTTTTAGCAGCATAATAAAACTATCATACTAAAGCTTTTAGCGACATAGGATCTAATCACAATTTTTAATGCCACTATAGACTATAGTAGCAATTACATATGCCAATAAAGAACAAATAAAGTGTCACTAAATCACTTTATAGTGGAACTTAAAATAAAAATCAACAATTATTACACTAAAAATATAAATTAGTGGTATTTTTTAATGTCACTAAATCCAATACCGTGAAAAGTTAAATTTATTGTAGTAAAATTTATGTTTTGACTTAAATTTATATTTGCTTTCTAGCTAATATGTTGATCACATAAACAAGTTATTATTGATATACCTCCTCCGTTCAAAATACTTACAACATTTGCTTTATCACGCAGTCCAATACATTAATTCAATCTTAATATCTCTAATTACGTTCACTAAAAAATTATAAAAATTTGATATTAATAATCTTTGCAACAAAATGAATCAAAAAGATTTCATTTAACTATATTTTAACTTATATATTAAAAATTAATCACAAATTAAGAGTTGCGAATGAATAGTGTCACAGACTCTAACCTTGCAACTAATATGAAACGGAGGAAGTATTATATAGATAGCTAGAGAAATAGTTATTTTTACACTTATTGATAATATTAATTCATTTTATTGAATGTAATATTAATTTATAAATATGTTATTGAAAAAATTATTAAAAATAATCTCAATTATTATTGTAAAAATTACCTAGAATAATCTAACTTTTTCATGATTTTTCTACAATAATCTCACTTATAGATTAAACACAAATAATCCCAACTTTAAGGGGTATTTGCCTAGAGTAAGTGTGGGTAACCCGATGACCTGCTATAGTAGGTAATTTACCAAAACATTTAACTGAAAATTAATGTAAAATTAAAGAAAAATTTTGAAAATTGGCATAAAAAATTTTGAATAATAAAAAAATTAAAAAATTTTTAAACATTTTTTAAAAATTTTTTGACATTTTTTATTTATCTTTTTTTGAAAAAAATTAAAACTTGCTATAGCAAGTCATTCGGTTACCGGTATATACTCTAGAAAAATACCCCTCAAATTTGGGATTATTTATGATTAATCAGTAGGTGAGATTATTGTAGGAAAATCATGAAAAGTTTGGATTATTCTATGTAATTTTTCCATTATTATTCAATAACTAGTATAGAAACTCGTGCAATGTACGAATTTATGAATATGAAATATATAAAAATGTAACTTCAAAAAATAGTGCAAGTATATATTATCTTGATTAAATATATCGAATATATGACTTTTTTAAGCAAAATTAAATACTGATTTTTCAAAATTATTAATCGAATACATTGCTTTTTCTTTCAATTAAATATATCAAATTCTAGGTTAGATATATAGAATTGCTTTATTAAAATTATGTAAATATTTTACCTACTTTAGCTTCAATTTTAATAAAATTCAAATTCTAAATTAGATAAATATTTTCAAGTAATAAACTATCATCCACTAAAATAATTGCATTTGTCAAAGTTTACTAAAAATGGCATTTATCATTTTTCAATAATTTTATTAGTATGTATAATTATGATTTTTATTTTTCTTTTATTAAATTTATTATTTAATAAAATCATATATTCACTATCAAAAAATTTATTTCTGTTAATTTTCTTAAACATTTATTAAGGAACTAAGTTAAAGGAATCGGGAGTAGTAACTTTTTAGGTTATTTTGGGGCCATTATAAAAAGAGTTGTGGAGCCCATTGAGAACAGTAATACAGAGTATGAAATATTGAAATGGCATGGAGGAAACAAAAAGGATGGACTGGCTTCTTCTTGCTCTCTTACATTACCCGGACCCTCCACGTGTCCTGTACATTAACTTGTTTTTTCGGCATTTTTGTATGCATTTCTGGAAATATCATCGTACATTTATGTATTATATTGTTAAATAGAGTTTTACTTTATGCTCCTCTTATACTACCTCTTATTCAACTTATTAATCTCATTTAGTATTTTATACTTATCGACGCAACATTTTAATATTTAATATCTCTACTTATTTTTAATTAAAAATTATAAAAACTTAATATTAATAATCTTTGTATTGAGACGAATTAAACAAGATCTTACATGATTATGTTTTAACTTATAGACTAAGAATAAAATACAAATTAAGAGTGATAAGTGATAGTGAAAAAATAATAAATGAGACTAATAGGTAGAATAGGAAGGAGTATTTGTTTATTAATAATAATAATAAGACAATTATAAGAAACTACCTAATCTATACCCCATTTTTAAAAAACTATCTTATGTAAATTTTTTTGTAAAAAACTACCTAATATAATACAAATGTTTGCAAATAACTACCTTTTAACGGATTTCGTTTGTTCACCGTTACTTTTAGCCGTTGACCATCACGTAACACTACGTGACTTTACAAATATATCCTTCTTAATTGAGCTTCTTTGGTTTCAGAAGCTTTGTAACTCCTTTACGGGAGTTTGTAACTCCTTTAGGGTAAGTGGAAGATCATGCAATTATCTCAAATATTCAATCTTCCTAAATCATTTCATATTGCTTCTTCATTTTATTATTCATAAGATTTTCCCAAAAATTCTCTTTTTCCTTCTAGCACCACACACCAAAACCATCAATTTTTGCATCATTTGATGTTCTTCTATTGTTGCAAATACAATTGTAAGTATAATTCTTAAATCTGTATATATATTTAAGTTGGAATTTCAGTTTGACAGTACTAGCATGCTATTCTGGACAGATTACTAAATCTGAATTGTATATGATGTTTGTGTTGTTATGAAGTGTATTAGGTGATCATGAATTTGTTGTAGAGTGGCTTGGTGTTAGATGTGTGTGTGTGTTTTTGATTGTGACTTGAGAAAGTGTGAATGTATGCTTATTCCCTTACATACGATTGAATCGTGTAGGAAATCGAGTCGTGACGGGAAGTTGATAAATACGTTTAGGATTTGCTTTTGCTTCCTTAAGTACACGCAGTAAAACTTTGTACATCGTGGATTGGTTGTTTTGAAGGAATAATAATAATAATAATAATAATAATAATAATAATAATAATAATAATAATAATAATAATAATAATAATATAATAATAATAAATAAAGTATGAAGATGATGTTATGCTTTCCTAATCCAGAGATATGATTTCAATAACTTGATGAGTAGAGGTAGTATGACCTCACTAACTTTAAAGTAGACGTAGTATGACAACAATAGGCACCGAAGTAAAGCGTGCTGCCTATGGTAGAGACTTGCTTAGGGGTTAGCTCCCCCTAATGTCTTGTCTCACTCTTGAAGTTTGGGGTTTGGTCCGGCAGTATGGCCGGAAAAGTATGGCGAATCATTTAAAATTTATTAAAAAAATAAATATTGAACTGTAAGCGACGTATGGTAGGTTGTTATTTTGCTTTATGTTATAATGTTAATGTTATAAGAGATGTTTTGCTGACGTGTACCTTTGATCTTAACGATCCTGCGATGATGTTGTTTTCCTTTTGGGGTTAATAACTAACGGTGAGTTAAGTTGCAGGCTGGGGAGTGAGGATTACACTTGAAGAATAAAACAGATAGAGTATGGAAGTATTATAATTTTGAACTTTATTAGCTTTTCAGGAATGGATTTTTTTAAGAGGCGACTTCGCTCTCAAGATGTATTATTTGGACATTTGGTTTCATATATTTTATCCGCACCTAAGACTATAACATCACTAAATAATCTATAATAACTCTAGTAGAACTCGATACACAAGTTTTAACTTTAAAAATTTCGTTTTCTCATGCCTTTATGAAATTTTGATTTAACTCGAGTCCTGCTTAGTTTTCTTTTCAAAATATAAAATCTCGCTTTTAACGATCTGAGTTTTTCCGGGATGTTACAACTGGTATCAGAGCGAGAGTTCTATTCTAGCGTTATACACATAAATAAATAACCTAACCAGGAATAAAAGTATATAAAAAGTTGTGAGAGTAATGGGTAGATATTAAGGGGTATTTACGACCTTGTTTAAGTACTTTAAGTTAGGTTCCGGAGACAAGTCTTAATAACTATTGTTTGCTTGGTAGATATTTTGATTGTGATTTACGGTAGTATCTGAGCTAAAATTTTCGTTTATATATTTTGTTTTACCTTGACAATTGATTGTTTTCTTTGTTCTTTCTTTCGATTTCGGGTCAGGGATTACGAATATTTATCTATCATGGACAAGGGAAAAAGACCTGCCAAAGAGGGGAGTAGTATCCTAGAAGAACCGTGGAAAGCCTTAGTAAATGTACCAGTTTGGGAAGAATTAGAAGCGTCAAAGATTTGGGATAGAAAGGAAGGAGAGAGTGAGCTAGCCTATAAGAATAGGATGGAGATGATCTATAAGAAGTCTCAACCAAGTTTATGAGGGAATTTTAGCTGAGGAAAAAGCTGAGTTGAATGAAAGAATTGATCAATTAGACCGAGAGATTAACAGACTAAAGCAGGAGGACGGAGGCTGTAGACCTTGAGGGACGTGAGGATGCTGAGGCTATCGGGGTAAGGGCTGAGATTGTTGAGGAGAATGTTGCAGGAGTCGATCCTAACTAGCTCAGTTTTAGACATGGATTTTGATGAGGAGGATCTCGAGAAGGATCCTGAGGAGGGTCTAGAGGAAGATGCTGAGGGGGATTCCGAGGAGGAGGCTGAGGAGTTCCGCAAGGATAACGCTGAGGGGGGGTATAATGTTGATGTGGAGGTGGAAGAAGTTGATAGAAAAGATGTTATAAGTGAGAGTGATAGTGATATTATGATGTGGGGGGGAGAGCCACCGGAACAAGGAGACCTTATGAGTGAGAGCGGTAGTGAAATTATAATGTGGGAAGAAAGACCACCCGAACCAGAGATAGTTGAGCTTTCAGATTCTGAGGAACAACTTGATATGAGTAACTCCCTATCTGTAGAGACATCCACTGACTCAGAGAGCACATCTAGAGACGAATACGGGGATGCTGATTTTGACCCTGATCTTTATAAGGAATACTGGGACCGTATGGATGCGTCACCTTTTGCTAAATGATCTTGTTTTTGATTCTACTATTTATGCTTATAATCTTAAATGACATTTTTCCACGCTAATAATGAAGTATGGATATTTTGCTTGAGAAGTTTTGTTTATATATTTTGATAGTCTGGTTACATAAAACAATAATTATTTGGGATTTTTGTACCCAAATATTTTGGAATGGAATATTAAATTATGACAGAGTATGCTGATTTTGAATTAGAATTTCTTCTTGAATTTCTTTTGAATTATTTATACTCTTTTCACGGTAACTAGAATTGTGAAATTTGATATATTGTGTAATAAATATTTTATTTTATGAATATTGAGCACTATTATAGTTAATTACCTTTTGAAAATTGGTGAAAACTTAAGAGTTGATCGTCAGACTCAATTATTTAAGTTTGTCAACTATTAGGACAAACCTCTTTATCTCTAGGAAGTTATGTTAGCCTGAGCATTGTTTAACCTCGATAACGGTAGTAAAAATATTTATATATACTTTTTTTTTTAAAATGTTGTATACCTTCCATCATGCCTCCATTCTTGAGAAGGAACGGAAATAGAGGTGACTTTGACCATGTACTTCGAAATCTAGTGAGAGCCCTAGCTGGTGCAAGAAACCCCAGACAAAAATCCCTTGAAGAGAGGGCTTCATCGATTAATAAGAGAATAGCCCAGAGTAAGCCCTCGACTTATAATGGGAAAGGAGAATCCTCTATGCTGGAAAACTAGCTTCGAGAATTTGACAAACTCTTTAGCGTGGTTCGATGTCCCGCGAAATTTATGGTCGACCAGGCTGCATTTTTCCTAGTCGAAGATGCTGACTACTGGTGGACACCTAGTAAGATAAGGCTGATAGAGAAGAACGATGGTGAATTAAGCTGGGAAAGTTTTAAGGGAGCGTTAAGGGGTCAGTTTTACCTACCTCACGTGAGGAAAAGATAAGTCAAACGAGTTTGCTAGGTTTGAAATGGGAAATTTAACAGTGGATGAGTACTATCATAAGTTTATGAAATATCTGAAGTTCTGCCTTGAGGACGTTTCGACTGAAGCAAAGAAAATTCAACGCTTTGAGCTGGGCTTATCATACGAAATCCAAAAGCACATTGAGACCGATAGGTACGATACCTTAGACCAGTTATATATGAGATCGGCCCAGATAGGTAATGTTATTAGGAAGGAGAAGGAAAAGTTGGGCCATAGTGAAGACAAGAGAAAGGAACCTATGTTCCAAGATGCGGTGACTGGGAGTAATCATTCACAAAACCATTTTAAGAAGAACAAAACCTATGGGGGTTATCAAGAAAAAGTACATCAGCAAGGACAATCAAGTTTAAGTGGGGGAGGTCAGACGTTTGAGGCCAGGCCATCTTCTTTCTACCCATGTTCTTAAGAGAAAATCGAGAGTAAGGAACGTTGAAAATGTTATACGATCGAAGAACAACACAAAGATGGCTAAATCATAAGCAATAGAAATTCGAACAGGTTACTTGAAGTAGAAAGGAAAAGTTCAAGAGTCGAGAAAGTTTTTGAAGTTGAAATCCAGGAGGTATTTATAGATTTCTCAACAAATGCCTCAACAATAACTGTTGAGAAGATGAACGGTCACGATTAAAAGAAATTTGAAATCGTTGAAATAAAGAAAAGAAAATAGGCGGGAAATTGAAACAGTATAGCGCAAGTGGCACCACGCGTCCATGCGAGATTTAATTTGCAGACAGTCAAGAAAAATTCACCAAACGCGTGTCGAAGCGTCCCCAATAAGCCAAAATTCTCGTCATAAGTTAAATTACAAAAAAGGGCAACAATAAATGCGGTCACATCTATACCCCTATTTCCTAAGATAAATATTACCAAAGCCAAGCAACCTGAAAATTCAATAAGCCACAACACTACAGTCATGTGGAATAGCAAATATCATCCTGAAGTACAACACCCCGTAAATGTCGTCTTGAAACACAACACCCTGAAAAAACAAACCCGACACAAATGCGAGCTAATATAGCCCATGTCCTTTAACATGTCTGCTAAAACACATGGACTAAGGCAGAGCACCACACCTACCTCGTACCCTACTCATGTAGGCGTACTAAAAGACAGAGAATGGGGACCATGGTGTAAAGATCAGCAAATCACCAAACGCTACATAGGCTTACAAAATATTCTATTTCTCCCTCCATTGATTCTGAAAAAGATTCCATTTAAGGTAAAAGTCTAAACTGCCATTAGGTTTTGGGAACCTCTCCTAAGGTTCACTACTACAAATATACGATACCATGCGTCACCAAAGGTAACGAGAACTTTTTACACTGAAACCCAAGCATTATTCTCTTACGAAAAGATAGCTCATTTTGATCGATGTCTAATCTTTATCTATTTTCATTTTGTTTTTGATACAGTCCTTACAAGTTGCTCATTTAGAAATAAAATTAACTTTAAATGTTTTCATTATCTACGTAATTTATCATTCCTCCACTCACAAAGATTTAATTTTTCTTTAAATTTTTGTGAAAATAAAATTTAGAAAGTGATCAAGGGAAGGGACTATTTTTTTGCAATAAATAATTTTTTTTACAAACATAATTAATTTTTATGCAAAATATAATTCAAAATGAGGTCGGTAAGGTTTTCAACACTTTTTGAGTTATCATATGAATTTTCAAATATTCGTGTACAGCATGTAGCTAGAATAATGAATAGCCTTTATAGAAGTGTCTTGTTCGAAGGAGAGAAATGGGAATGAGGCTACTTGTAGTCTCACGTCTTCTAAGTATCACGATTATGTTTTGCATATTCAACCATATTCCAAAATAAAATTAATAATATTTAGCGCCTCTCCTGAGAGACCGTCTTTATGAGAGACTGTTCTCCAGGCCTATGTCGAACAATTAAAAAAAAGAAAAAAATAAAAAAACTGACGCGCGTGTTTGACCCTATTCGGAGTTGGACTATAACCTATTAAAGTTGGTGTTATAACCTATTGAAGTTGGTATTATAACCTATTAAAATTGGTGCGTAACCTATTAAAGTTGTATTATAACCTATTTGGAGATACCAACTTTAATAGATATAATACCAACGTTGATAGGTTATAATACCAATTTAAATAGGTTATAACAACAACTTCAAATAGGATTGCACAGTGCGCGTTTTTCTGGTAGTTGTTTTTTTATTAATAATGGGCTGGCCCATTTGGGACGCGTCTTTTATAAAGACGGTTTCAAGTAAGAATTTGTGAACAATATTATTATATGTAGCAGGGTCGTCGATTGATAAGCGCAAAGCAGGCTATTATTTAGGGCCTCAAATTTTCATGGCCCAAAAAACTTATTTTTATGTATACGAGTGATATTAATTTGAATTAAATTTAGATATAACTTATATGTTTTGCTAAATGATATGAGTGATTTGTGCATTTTTATAAAGTAGTTTAAATATCAAGAACAAAAAATAAAAAGTATATTGTATTATTCGTAATGCCTTAAGCTTTTAAGGATTCTTTTTATCTTTTGCTTTGAAACCAAAAAATAAAGGAGACGAACCCTGATATGCAAACATGAGTCATTGGACATACAAACCTTTATCTTTAAGGCTTAAGCCAACAAATATTTGTGGGTTGTCGATTAGGCGACCACCCCCACCGATTAGCACATGGTAGTCGGTATTTGCACCGATTGTACTCCAACCATTTATGGTCTGTATTCTGCAACTAAATTGTGTGGTTGATAATTTACCGACTATTTACGATCATGTTTGTTCTGGTCGCCAATTTCTTACGAAGGTAGGTCGCAGTGACACTAAAATTTTCAAAATCAAACAACAGAAATCCTCTTATTTTTAAATGACTTTTACTATATTCATACTGTTTAATAATAACATTGATAGTATACTAATATTATACGAGTACGATTAATATTGTATTAATACGATTAATACTACATAGTACATCTCATTGAACAAAACATCGTGATTGTTGACTGATAAAAACATTCGCAAAGTAGTCACAAATCACAAAAGTGTTAAAATTACCGACCGTCGACAGATAAAGGAAATTCGCGACCATAGGTATCCCGACCACCAAAACAATCTGTGAGTGCGTGGTTGGTATAATAGCCAGATATATACTAACCACCTAGCACTCTTTTGGTGATTGGTAGCCAAGGCCGGCCCTGAGGTTTTAGAGGCCCGGAGCTAAAAATAAATTATGGGCCCTAATTATAATATATATATATATATATATATATATATATATATATATATATATATATATATATATATATATATATATATATATATATATATATATAATTACAAAATTTATAATATAATAAAAATATTACACGCCAATAATAGAGCTCGATATTATCTGCGTTTTGTTTAATAATCATGTATTTATAATTCAATAATTATTAAATAAGGTAACAATTATTATTAATAACACTTTGGTTTGGTGGTTAAATGCACAATTTAATCACATAAGGTTTCAAGTTCAATGCATACGAAACAAATTTATCTACTTTTTTCGTGCGCCCTTCTTACCCTTGCTTAGGAATTCATTTCTCATGACTTACAAATAAAATTAAATTTCTCACGTCTTTGTCTGTACTAATTCTAAAACCTACCTCAAATAAAAAGGAAAAAAACAAAATTTATAATACTAATCACTATAATAATGAGACTTTGTCCTCACACAGTAGACAAAATACAACTAGAAACAGCCCTAAAAGAATGTCGAATATACACTTTTATGACAATTATAATACCTTAGAATTGGACAAAGCAGAATCTAATCTAAGCTAATCTCTAGAGATTTGGACTAATAAAATTTATAATTAATCACCCGTGTATTTTCTGTGTTGACGTTTTGACTACGTAATGTCAGTTACCTGCTTACAAATATACACCTAATCATCATAAGAAAAATAATTAAATCATCGACAGCAACCAACAAACTAGTCTAACTATATAAATAACTAAATTTGTTCTTTTCAAGCATATTTTCCAAGATACTAACATCATACTCATACGTTGGCTAATAATTAATTAACTGGCGGACTGAAATTTGGGTTTTGTCTCATCAGTTTTTCAATTGGAATTTCGATTTGATTGCCACCCTAACTACATACTCTTCCTTTCCCCTCAGCGAAACTTGTAAAAAGGCTTAAAGGTGTATGAGAACAAATCATGGGTTGTAATTTTGTTAAAGTTTTTTTATTGCACCTTTATGATAAGAGTTTAATTCTCACCGTTTACAGATAATCGATTCTTTCTTCCCCTCTTGTTTCTAGAGGATTAATAAAACACTACAAAAAAACAGCAACTTTCCGATTGTCCCAAATAGTCGGAAATCAATCAGTATAAAGCTATACCGACCGATTTTCGACTTTCTTGGGATAGTCGGTTCAGAATAGTCGAAATTTCATATAAGTAGAAAAACAGTTGAAATTTCCAACTAACCATGGTTAGTCAGAAAATTAGTCGGAAATACCGACTACCAAGTTAGTCAGAAAATAGTAGGAAATTTCCGACTAATTTCCTACTAATAAATAGTCGAAAAACATTATTTCAGTTATCTATCTTAAAATGACAAGAAATTGGTTTTTTTAAAATTTCCGACCACCTGGTTGGTCGGAAAAAAAAAAATTGGATGAAAAAATACGCCACATCATACCCACCATCATGCCTATGTGTTGGCTAGATGGCATCCACTACGCACCCACATGGCACACGTGGCATCCAACACCACAACAATCAGATTTACACAAATGCCTTAAGGAAGGTTTTGAACCCAAAACCTCATGGATATTACATCTATACTCCAACTAGGATATTACACAAATGCCTTAAGGAAGGTTTTCTAATCTATGTTATTGAACTTATAACAAAACACTTCTACCACTTAATGTATTATTATTATTATTATTATTATTATTATTATTATTATTATTATTATTATTATTATTATTATTATTATTATTATTATTATTATTAAAATTATTATTATTATTATTATTATTATTATTATTATTATTATTATATTATTATTATTATTATTATTATTATTATTATTATTATTATTATCAGTTTAAATTAACACGAATAATACCAACTTAAGAGTGTGTTTCCCTATAATATAAATGACATGTTAAAAATCAAACTATAGGAAATTATATGACAAAAAAAATTTAGTAAATTAGTTAATAAACTAAAGTTGATATTATTATAGGAAAAAACCCCCAAAGTTAGTATTATTCATGGTTAATCAAAAGTTTGTATTATTGTAAGAAAATTAACAAAATATTGTATTATTCACAATAATTTTTCGTTATTATTATTATTATTATTATTATTATTATTATTATTATTGTTATTATTATTATTATTATTATTATTATTATTATTATTATTATTAGTTGTATTAGTGTATATTTATTATATTATTAGTTGTATAAGTATATTACTATTCGTATTAGTGCATTATTAGTAGTTTATTAGTTATTTAGTCATATTAGTCGTATACTCGTATTAATGCATTATTAGTCATATTAGTATTTACTCAAAAAAAGTCATATTAGTGTAGCACTAATATGTTATTAGTATGTAATTAGTCGTATATTCATTATTAGTCGTATTAGTGCATTATTAGTCGTATTAGTGTATTATTATTATTATGTTATTAGTTGTATAAGTATATTACTACTCGTATTCGTGGATTATTAATACTTTATTAGTTATTTAGCCGAATTAGTCGTATTAATTTTTATTAGTCGTATTAGTGCATTATTAGTACTTTATTAGTTATTTAGTCGTATTAGTTATTATTAGTTGTAGTAGTATATCATCATCATTATAATAATAATAATAATAATAATAATAATAATAATTATTATTATTATTATTATTATCATCATCATCATCATCATCTATTGGTGCATTATTAGACGTATTAGTATATCATTAGTATAATATTAATTGTATTAGTATATAATTAGTCAAATTAGTGTACTATTAGTATCTAATTAGTTGTAGTAGTTGTATTAGTGTAATTAATCGTCTGATTTATTATTATTATTAGTCGTATTATTGTATTATTAGTCGTATTATATTATTATTAGTTGTTGTAGCATAATATTAGTCGTATTGGTATTAATATATTATTAATGTAGTATTAGCATATTATTAGTTGTATTAGTATATTATTACTCGTATTAGTGTTTATTATTATTATTATTATTATCATATTGGTGCATTATTAGTCGTATTAATAGTATATCATTAGTATAATATTAGTTGTATTATTATATAATTAGTCAAACTATTTGTATATAATTAGTCGTATTAGTGTATTGTTAATAATATTACTATGATTAGTCGTCTTAGTGTAGTATTAGTATATAGTTAGTCGTATTTGTGTATTATTAGTTGTATTAGTATTTCGTATTAGTTGTAGTATCATTATCATTATTAGTTATTGTACAATATTAGTATATACTAAATAGTCGTATTAGTATATTATTACTCGTATTAGTCTATTATTATTACTAAATAAATAAATACAAATTTCTAAAAAAAATTACAAAAGAGAATGTAAAACGAAGTAATTAAACAAATTGTCTTGTTAGAAAAATTTACAAACTAGGTTAATACAAATTATTAATAATAATAATGCTACTAAAGTACAAAATTAATAATAATACAAATTAATAATAATGCTACTAAAGTAATTAAAGCTAGTTAGAAATAAGTTAGGCAAATAAATCAATTATAATACTACTAAAGTAATTAAACCCACCACAAATAAGTTAGGCAAACCAACCACGAAATTGTGAAAAAAAGTTTCCGACTCAATTTTAGTCCGAATTAGTCACAAAATAATTAATGGTAATTTTTTTTTTCTAATTTTAAATTTCGATCAAAAACTAATTCAGTAGCAATTTAGTCGGAATTCCAACTAACGTCTGTCAGTCAGAAAAACAGTCAGAAATTTCAGACTATTTGGAATTAGTCGGTGGGTTTTAGTCGGTAAGTTATCTTTTTTTGCAGTGAAATAGACTATGTTTAAATCTTTTAGTTGAAAGCATTTAAAGGGATGAAAAATGATTAATTTAAAGTTGTTCACTTTAAATCTCTTATCAAAACCAAACAACGAAAAACTATACAAAACAATAAAAATTTAAATTTATTTATTGACCATCTGAATAGATTGTATGTAGTCTTATTTAAGTCTAGATACGAAAATAATATACATAGATCAAGATTTACCAGTCACGTAACTAAATGTGTTTATTGTAAATAAATTAAATAGATTGCAATTAAACTCTTACATATTCATCTCATTAATTTTTTTAATATGTTTACATAAGCGGAACACGGTGGACAACAAATATTTCATTCATGATTAAAGCAAATCTTTGACTAATTTAAAAATGCTAATTATTTTTTTGAGGTGATTTAATTATGATATCCGGATCCCAATTCCCAAATAAGACAGAATCTAATACTTGTCTTTGGATCATGATGATAGTAACTGGGTTACTGGTCAGAGGACATATCTATTGAATGTTTCTAAATTGGTGGAACTTATGGATTATTCAATTACTTGTTTTAGGAATATAATATTATAAGTTTATCTATATGTAAAATATTAGTCAGACGTAATTATGACAGAAAATAATCTGGTAGAATTAATTTAACGTTAGTCTGGGAGAAATTAGTATTATTAGTAGGTAATCTGGCAACATTCATCTAGGAGCATTGAAGAAGTATTGAACATACATTAGTAATATTAGTACATGAGAAGGTCACATGCGATTGCAAGACACTCATCAATTATAGAAGGTCATTATAAGCTAGTGGGACACATATTAATAGGAGAAGCAAAGAGCACCATATAAAATAAAGGACAAATCACCAAAATAAGAAGGAACTGGATGCGTCCAAGACAACTACAGTGGTATGCAAATAAATTTTGGGGATTAGTGAAATCATAGAAGGAATGTTCTACATGCACAATGATAGACTATAAATACACATCAAGGAGCACATGAATGAGGTAACTAACTTCAACTATTAAGAGAGAGACAAAGGACTCTAAGTAATTTATTGCGAAGAAGTTATTACATCTGATTTTCAAGGACCCACATTGATTTTCAGAATAACATTAATAGCACAATCATAAATCTAAGAGAGTAATTATAATTGTTCTAACTAATCTTCAAAAAAACATTTGTTAGAAATAAATCACAAAGATCTTACGTCTAAATAAATCCTAAGTAGTAATCCACCTAGCAGTCACAGTGCTCCTGGAAGGACCTATTAGGCAATTTGTCTCAGACTGATATTGACATGGGCGTCGGAGTGGGTCCCCGGAAAATCATTTCGGCCCCTACTAACCCCTTGTTGCATTTTACAGGAACAGTCATATTCTCCGGTGATCTTATTGCATAGTTGGGCAAGATAGCAAAGATAGGCCTCCACCAGTACTTAACTCCTGATTAATCACAAATCAAGGGATTAAGTCCTTAATTAATTGTCCTACAAAATCAAAATGAACAATTTGGCGCTAGAAGGAGGGCCAGTTTTTCTTTCTAAACCAGAAGTTACCTTAAGAATTTTTAATAAGAGAAGATGCCGAGCAATTCACAGAATCAAAGTCAGAACACCAACCAATCCAGAAGAAGCAGATCACAGAGAAGATCTGCTGAAAATGATAATGTGATACAAAGAAGAGTAGATCAAAGGCGGTCTCTAAGGCAATCAAGAAGCTCTCAGAGAAAGCAACAAATAAGTGTCGACCTCCCAGACATCTGATGAAACACCGGTGACGCAGCAAGTTGGGCAGTACAACCTCAATTTACTTTAACTGGAGATGCATTAATTCAGCTGGTAACTGTGCTGGCTAATGCTATTAAGACTGGAAGAGAAGATGCTACTCCATCTCAGGGAGAGCAGATCTCCTCAAAGAAAAGACAGAAGGAAGAAGATGAGTCATACATCCCTCTTTCTGATCAGAGACAAACGGCAAGAGAGTCAGTCCATTTAGGCTCTTGGAAAAGTAAAAGTGTTCGTGCTGAGGATGATGGTGAGTCCCATTAAGGAAAGAAATATGCCTGGTACAGGACCCCATCTAATCTTGGAACTTTGACCCAGTAAGGGACACATATACAAAAATAGTGGACTGAAACGGTTTATCCAAAGACTGATTCCCAAGCAACAACAAGGAAATCAAGTAAGACAGAAAAGATAGAAAGAAATTCTGCAATGTGCAGATTGGGGAAAACTCCTGTAGATCTGGAATCTGGAAAAGGATAGGTGTTGCACAACCAACCTTGAAGATTTAAGAAGGAGAAGGGAAATCTGTACAGGTGGTAGAAAGCATGCAGCCAGAAGTACATTCCATAAAAGGAAAATCGTCATATGTTCCAGACTTGCCTCTAAAAGTCCCAAAGAATCAAAAGATAAGATTTTCTGGGAAAACTCCCTTCATACCGGAGATTGTTGCATTAACGGCAAAAAGAGTAAAGTTCAAGGCTCACCTGACCTACAAGAGAGAAACCTGTCCAAATGTTCATCTGACAGCAGTCAACAATGAGATGGACATGGACAGCCACACAGATGCTAGCTGGTGCAAAAATTTCATCCTGACCCTGACAGGGACGACACAAAAGTAGGCTCAGAGCCTTCTAGGTGGTTCAATTTCAAGTTTCAATGAGCCGGTAAAGATATTCAAAAGACATTTTTCATCAAGGACTGCCAGAACAAAGCAGTCTATCGAAATGATGAGCATCAGGCTGGGGAAGGATGAATCCTTGAGGAATTACGTCTCCAGATTTGAAAAAGAGAGTCTTTACGTATTGAATCCAGAAGAAAACATCTTAACCTTTGCTTTCAGGCAGGGTTTAAACTCCGAAAGGCCTGAGAGGGAAGCATTAAAGTTTAGAAACTAGTGGACCTACCTGAAGACCATGAAAGAGGTCAGGAAATATGCATAGTCCCATGTTGATGGTGAAGATTTTAAAGCTATAACTGGGAGCATGCTCCAGGAGAAGAATGGAAAGAGTTTTGAGAAGGTGAGAAATCCAGCAGAAAGGAATAACAAGGGGAAAAAGCTACTAAGAACCGAAGATCTGGATGTATCAAGGCTCCATAATTATACTGGTTACACACCGTTGAAGGAGTCCAGGGCAAAAATTTTCAACTTACATAAAGATGACACAAAATGGAAACGCCCCATTCAGAGAAAAATGGTTGGAAAGAACCCAGAAACGTTTTGCAAATTTCATGAGTGCCCAGGTCACTGGACAAAGCATTGTAAGTCATTAATGAATAATATTGAAGACTTAATACAAAGGGGTTATTTCCAACAATATAAGAAAGAGAGGGATTCTGGCAAAAGACAATTTGAAAGCAGATCCAGAGGTGAAAGTCAAGCTAGAAAGGATGAGGAACCTGTAGAAAAGAAAAAGAAAAGGTGCCAGGAAAAGAAAGGGTGCCAAAAAAATAACAAAAGAAAAGGAGAAAAGGCCTAACAAAAAAATGAAATTTGCCGCATCTTGAGTCTGGAACTCAAAATTCGGTTGAGATTAATCCGAGAACTTCTGAGGATGAGAATGCAAAGAAGAGTACCCCATAGATGGAGATCAACCATCAGGAGATATAAGAGGTCTCCCTGATCGAAGGGATAGATAAGACTGTCATAATTGGAGAGAATCTGGATCCCTAGATTCGTCTTCATCTGATTCAGGTTTTGAGGCAGAATACTGATCTTTTTGCCTATTCAGTAGCAGACATGCTAGGCATTGACCTAGAAACGCGCAAACTCAATGTTTATGAAGGGGCCAAGCTAGTTAAGCAGAAAAAGAGAAACTTTGGTCCAGAAAAAGACAAGATCACTGAAGAGGAGGTTCAGAAGCTGCTGGATGCTAGGCTCATTGAAGAATGCCTCTACCCAGAATTGCTGGCAAACGTTATTTTTGCGAAGAAGCCCCGGCCTGGGAAGTGGAGGATGTGTATAGATTTTACTAGTTTGAACATATATTGTCCAAAAGACTTTTATCCTTTGCCTAGGATAGATTAGCTGGTTGATTCAACTGCAGTATATGCCTTATTATCTTGTATGGAAGCATTTTCTGGCTATCATCAAATTTTAATGGACCCTACTGATAAAGAAAAAACGGCATTTATATGCTCAGTAGGGGTGCTTAATTATATTATGATGCCTTTTGGATTGATGAATGCATGGGGCAACCTATCAGAGATTGATAGATAATATTTTTAAAAATCAGAGGGGTAGGAATTTAGAAGTATACGTCGATGATTCAATTGTAAAAAGCAAGACAGAAGAGGAGATGATAATAGATTTACAGGAAACATTCGATAATATGAGGAAGTATAAAATGAAACTTAATCCCAGAAAGTGTGTTTTCGAGATTAAGTCCGGGAAATTTTTGGGTTACTTAGTTAACCAAAGAGGAATTGATGCAAATCCAGAAAAGGTTCAAGTAGTAATTAATCTGGCTGAACCAAAGAGTAGACATGAAGTAATAAAGCAAACTGGGAGAATGGCAGCCCTTTCCAGATTCATCTCCAAGCTAACTAAGAGAATAATGCCATTCTTTAGAGTTTTGAAAGGAAACAAAAATTTTGAGTAGGGTGAAGAGCAGAGTCAAGATTTCAGGTACTTAAAAGAACACCTACATAGTCTGCCAACTCTGGCAAGACCTGTAACAAGTGAAACTTTATACTTGTATATATCAACAATACAGCGTATAGTGACTGCAGCGTTGATCAGGGAGGAAAATAAAGTTCAACTCCCAATTTATTTTGTAAGTAAATTGTTGCTAGATGTTGAAATCAGATACTCCATGATAGAGAAAGCAGCTTACTGTGATTGTTGCTGCCAGAAAGTTGAGACCATATTTTGATGCTCATCAAGTAGTGGTCTTAACAAATCTCCCTTTGGAGAAAAGTTTAGAAATGATTGAAAGATTTGGAAGACTGGAAAAGTGGGCTGTGGAGCTGAATGGTTTGGGAGTCAAATATCAACCTACAAAAGAAATAAAGGGTCAAGCACTGGTTGATATTTTTGCGGAATGGACAACCCAAGATGAAAGTGAAGAGCCAATTTGGCAGCTGTTTACTGATGGCTCATCTAGACTTGTTGGTACAAGAGTTGGATTGGTATTGATAACGCTAGAAGGGAAAGTCATCGAGTATGCTTTGAAGTTTTAGTTCAAAGCTACTAATAATAAGCCAGAGTATGAGGCATTCATTGTTGGATTAAAATTATGCCAAGCCGTGGAAGCAAGAAGAGTCAGTTTGAAAACTGACTCACAGTTAGTTGTGAATTGGATTCTGGGAAAATATGAAACCAGAGATGCAAACATGCAAAAATATTTCAAGGAGGCACATGAGCTAATCTCATGATTTGAGGCATTTCATGTTGAAAGGCTACCCAAATCCCAGAAAGAGCAGGCTGATACATTGTCCAAATTAGGAAGTTCAAGCATGCAGAATTTGAAAAGCTCGGTCCTAGATGAGGTTAAGCCTCTAAGTGCAATTCATGAAGATGCAACATCCGTCTTTAGTGTTGGCAGCAAAGACATCCTAGACTGGATTACAGATATCATCCAATACAAAGACACCAAAGATCTCCTAGCAGACCTAATTCATGCCAGAAAGTTGAAATTAAAAGCCCTTTAATTTTGCATGGTTGTATAAAAAAGCAAAGAATGGACCATTGTTGAAATGTGTAACACCATTCGAGGCTGATTACATTTTGAGAGAGGTTCATGAAGGGTGCTGTGGCCATCATATGGGAGCTAGAGCTCTGGCACATAAAGCCTTCAGAAGTTGGTTCTTACTGGCCAACAACAACTGAGGATGCTAGAAACTTGGTCCAGAAGTGTGAGAAGTGCTAGAAATTTGCACCAAACATCATTCAACCAACATTTGAGTTAGAATACATCAACAACCCAGTTTTATTTGCTCAGTGGGGATTGGAACTTCTAGGACCATTCAGGCAAGCAACAGGCGGCAAAAAGTTTTATATTGTTACATTTGATTATTTCAAAAAATGGGTAGAAGCTGAATCACATGCAACAATCACATCCAGAAAGGTGGAAAAGTTTGTCTGACAAAATGTTATCACCAGGTTCGGGCTACCAAGAGTCCTAATTGTTGATAATGGTACCCAGTTTGACTGTGCAATATTGAGAAAATATTTAGAGGATTTTAAAATTGTGGTAACATATTCATCTGTTTGCAATCCACAATGCAACGAGCAAGTTGAAGCTGCAAACAAGCAGATCTTAAATGGTCTGCAGAAAAAACTGGAAGATGCGAAAGCCATATGGGTTGATGAAATTTAGGATGTCTTGTGGTCATTAAGAACTACAATGAAGGAAGCAACTGGTCAGACACCATTCAAGCTAGTTTACGGATCAGAAGTACTCCTGCCAGTCTAACTTGGAGTACAAACTATAAGATTTAAACATTTGAGTCGGGAAGAAAACCAGGAATCTAGACTTCTAGACCTGGAATTAGTTGATGAAGTAAGAGATAATGCGACATGGAATAGAAAAGTTGTCAGAAATGTCAAATATAGATCATTCCAAGTTTGAGACTTAGTTCTCAGAAATGCAAAGGCCACCCAAAAACATGAACATGGAAAGTTGTCAGAAAATTGGGAAGGTCCTTACATAATTTTAGAAGATTGTGGCAATGAAACATATAAGCTACAGACATCTAACGGAGAACCATTAAGACATAAATAAAACATGTTTGTTATCATTCATTTGTGAGTAGAATAAAAAGATTCAATATATACAGTCATTTTACGTAACAGTTTATGTAATAATTTATGTAAAGCAAATGAATAGTGAGATAAAAAAAGTAGTATTAAAGTAGTTATAAATATTGTTTCATTCATTGGGTAAATATAATTACAAACAACTGGAAGTCTTCAATATACAACAAAATTTCTGAAGTTTCCAAATAATGAAAGGAGAAAACAAAAATCATGATTTGTTGGGTGGAGGAGTCGTTGAGGCAAAAGGAGCAGAATTACCAGTTCCCTAACCAAATGATGCATTAAACTGGGCCCTAAGGGATGGAATGCATGGAACTATCGGAGTGTTTGGAGCCAAGAAAGGTACAATTTTAGACCAGTCCAGGTCAGAATAAGCAGTAAAAGATTGCATTCATTGTATGCCAGAGTGTACCCTCCTTGGTCCTTGACCTATCAGCAGCCAGATGAGTTTGAAACTGGGATAGGAAGTATTCAGTTGCTTTCTTCCTCTCCTAGGCTTTAAGGTGCCTTTTCTCCGTCTCCAGTTTTGAAACATTAGCTTCCAAAGCTGATATCTACTCCCTCAGTATGTTCTTCTCACTCTCTGCAACATCAATTATACCTCTTTGGGTCCTTGTAAGATACTTGGACTCTGAAAGCTGAGATCTGAGATTCAATATTTTCTCGTCCTTTTTAGCGAATGATTGCTCAATGGAAGCCAAAGTATCGTGTACCTTCTTCAAATCTCTCTGAAGTCGGCCAGAGTCCTCAACACCTTTGGCAATGTTTGCTTGAAGCTCTAAAATGTAATTGGACTGGGATATATGCTTAGCCTGCAACTCCTTATGTTTGGCATTAAACTCCTTGGACTGGGATCCCTGTACTCTTTCTTTGCAGGAGGAAGAGGACCCTGCCCTGCCCTAATGTAATATGTAGTGTCATATGGGCATATGTCGCTCCTCCTCCATATGGGAGCCTCCGCCGGACCTAGAGGATCATAATAAAATGCAACAATCCTTCGCTGCTTATAGTTTTTAATGGGGACACGTGGACAACTAATGCACATCCTGTAAAGATGCTTGTTAGCTGTGTTGTCAGCCCAAGGGTACCATGGAAGAGATCTGTAATATTTCCCATATGGAGAAATACCCAAAGTCTTCTAGGGAACCAAATTACCTACGTGATCTGAAAGAGTAAACAAGAAGAAGCATGAGTAAAAAAACTCAGCATCATCATCATCAAAATCAATCAAATCAGGCAATTAAGAAAAGGTTGATACCATACCTAGAGTCAGACTGGAAGATACTCCTACCAGAGACAAACATATGTCCTGTTGGAATATCGCAGCATGTGGAATCCACCTAGAAGGCAGATTCTTGTCCTTTGGTTTAATAAAGTACAAAAAAGTGTGTTTTTCCCTTCGAGAAATATGAAGAATTTCGTCCAGTCCCAGAGTCTCTCTGGCATTGAATTTGCTCTAGAATATTGGGGGCATTCACTTGAATGGGTGACCAGGGGTCTTGGGCACTCTGACCCAGATGATTTTGTCCTTGTATTCTTTGAATTCGTTAAGTTCTGGGTGACGACCATGGCCCCATTTATTGAAGAAAAAGTAATGAAAGGCATGGCCCCATTAGTCAGAGGAAGTTTCATGTATTCACAAGTCCAAATGAAGAACATTATGTTCCTGGTAGCCTGAAGAAGAAGTTGGTTGAGGAAAAGATGAAAATGGCATAAAATCTGTGAGAAAAATGGGTGAAGAGGAAAACGTAAACCGAAAGCAAAGTGGTATATACAAACTAGAATGAAAATGTCCTCTTTGTTGGTTTCAGAGACAAGGTATTCGTGGGCCATCATACCTTCTTCACCAATTCTGCACCAATACCCCTTCTCTTTTGGGATATGGAAGTAATCTTCTAACACAAACTGAGCCCTACCCTCTACCATCTGGTTGAAAGTTTGAGAAGTGAGCCCAGTAGTCAGTAACCTTTTCATTGTATCAGATGAACCCTTCAGATCAAAAGGTGTGAAATGAATACCTTCAAGACCTTCCAAAGAAGGGGGAATTATTGGATCAGTCCATCGAAGGTGTGGCCAATCGTTAGGTTTTATGCTCCAATCAGTTGGAGGTTCATGTGGTAATGCTTCTGGTTGCATGAAAAGGAGAAATTCAAAAACTGGTGCATCGGTTAATTTTTTGTTGAAATCAAAGGTTAGTTCACGAAGAGAAGTCTTTGAAGAAACCATTGTTGAAATTAATGCGAAGGTAAGTCGAAGAAAACAAAGGTTCGCAGAGAATAGTTTATAGAATATTGAATCAGTGAATGTTTGAGAATAATTAGGGTTTAAAGAAAGCGTAAATCGAAATAAATGCAAGTATAAGAATATTTATAGATGAGGTAATCATTGAGAAATTTAAAAGGAGAAGATCAACCGTCAAGAAACATAGTAATTTGAATTAGAAGATCAACCGTCAAGAGGAAACCGCCAAAAATTCAAAATTATAAGAGTAGGGAACAGTGATTGGATGTGCGTTTAATATTAGTACCTCCAAATAAGAATAATGATGAAATGTACTGCAGCAATTGTGGCGTGTTCAACAATTTTCCAGAGAATTGCACCAAATAGAAAATGATCAGAAAAATTGATGAAAGAAATTGCATGGGAGTTCCCAGAAGAAGAAAAAGACCAAATAACCCGGATTTTTCACCTTGCCAGAAATTTGAAAAACAAAGACTTGAGGACATCCTAGAAAATTAAACACAACAAATGAGATGATTGACAATCTGTTCAAATCCATATCTGATACTAGAGACAAAGGAATAATAAGGGAAAGTCTACTTGATTCTTACATGAGCTTAGGGAACAAGCAATATGTTAAAATCAATGTTTGATTCTAAAGACATACCCATGAATTCATAGGTCTTGGGGGGGGGGGGGGGGGGGGGGGGGGGGGGGGGCGAATTGTATATGTAAATTAATTTAACGTTAATTTGGGAGAAATTAGTAGTATTAGTAGGTAATCTGGCAACATTCATCTGGGAGGATTGAAGAAGCATTGAACATATGTTAGTAATATTAGTGCATGGGAAGGTCACGTGCGATTGGAAGACACTTGTCAATTATAGAAGATCATCATAAGCTAGTGGGACACATGTTAACAGGAGAAGCAAAGAGCGCCATATAAAATAAAGGAAAATTCACCAAAATAAGGAGGAACTGGACACGTCCAAGACAACTACAGTGGCATGCAAAAGAATTTTGAAAATTGGTGAAATAGCAGAAGGAATATGCTACATGCACAATGATAGACTATAAATACACATCAAGGAGCATATAAATGAGGTAATTAAGTTCAACTATTAAGAGAGAGACAAAGGACTCTAAGTAATTTATTGCGAAGAAGTTATTACATCTGATTTTCAAGGACCCACATTGATTTTCAGAATAACATTAATAGCACAATCATAAATCTAAGAGAGTAATTATAATTGTTCTAACTAATCTTCAAAAGAACATTTGTTAGCAATAAATAACAAAGATCTTACGTCTAAATAAGTCCTAAGTAGTAATCCACCCAGCAGTCACAGTGCTCCTGGAAGGACCTATTAGGCAATTTGTCTCAGACTGATACTGACATGGGCGTCGGAGTGGGCCCCCGGAAAATCATTTCGGCCCCTACTAACCCCTTGTTGCATTTTACAGGAACAGTCATATTCTCCGGTGATCTTATTGCATAGTTGGGCAAGATAGCAAAGATAGGCCTCCACCAGTACTTAACTCCTGGTTAATCACAAATCAGGGGATTAAGTCCTTAATTAATTGTCCTTAATTAATTGTCCTACAAAATGGATGGTTAATCACAAATCAGGGCAACTCATACCTATAAAGGAGAGCGCGGCCAAAAGAGTCTCTCGGCTCGAAAGACATAAGGTGACGTAGCTGCACAGGAAAGATAAAATGAATGCATATAGATAAATTAAACAAGTAAAACCAACTACCAAAAAAGAAAACAAAAAACTAATAAAGAAACGAGAGAAGCAAGATGGCAAGAACACTAAAAGGTAATCTAAGAGGACATCCTAGTTAATCACAAATCAAGGGATTAAATCCTTAATTAATTGTCCTACAAAATCAAACAGGAACAGTTTAGGTCAATTAGAGGTGAAGTTATTTTTGGGAGAAGCTTGACTATGATTCACCCTTAAAAATAAGTGAAAAATGAACTTTACTAGTATACGTGCAACATGCCCATGCAATCCAAGAATATATTAGTCTATTAATTTGTATAAATTGAAATACAATGTTGGAACTGTTCATATTAATTTATAATGTATCACATTGTAATTTACGATAAAATAAAATTTACCGTGCATAATTATTTATGTACTGGTTATATATCTAACGAACATTCTAAAGCTTTGTAATAACTAGTAACACTACAACAAAATATATTTTGAGTGAAATATATAGTCACATTAAATTTAAATGTCACTAATTTAATTTTCTAAAAAGTATATATGGCGGTTTTAGTGACATTTAACATCGTAATAACAAACTCACTAAAGCTTCACGCGATATTGAATTTGATGGCATTTTCAAAAATGTAGGTATAGGGTATAGTGATAGTTACATGTCACTAAAAATAAAAAAGTCTCGTCAAATTACTTTCTAGTGAAATTTAAAATAAAAACCAATAATTATAACACTAGAAATTTAAATTGGTGAATGTCACTAATTAAATTCATGCCAGTAAAAGTTAATTTTGTTGTTGTTTACTCTCATCGTTCTTTTTTGTTTTTCTCGTTTACTTTTTGCACAGTTTTCAAAGTAAATTTTGAGGCTCAATATGTCTAAATACGCATTATAAAAAATTATAAAAAATATATAATAAAAAAGTATACATTAAAACGAATCTAACAAGATCTCACATTGATATATTTTATCATCTATATATATGTCTTAAAAATCTTTATCAAACTTCTCTCTCCAAAAAATAAAATATTCTAAATCCTTTCATAGAAACTCTAAAACAACATGAGGCTATATGTCTAATCCATGTACAAATAAAACTTTAGTTATCAATTAATAACTTTTATTTGCAAGTATTTTCATTTTAATTTGTCATTGAAATGGTAGTTGGAGCTATGGTGGTGAATTTGGTGGACAGAAGTAAAGGAGTCGTTCAAAATTATATATATAAATATTTTATAATTTTTATTATATATATTTAAAGATATTAAGATTTAACATATACTTTAAAAATCGTAAAGAAGTAACGAGAAGAAGAAAAAGAATATAGCGTAGAAGTAATGAATTGGACTATACATGGTGGGATGAGACAAAGAAATTAGATCTAAGTAGGTAGTGCACCTCTTTTAATGACCAATAGAATGAAGAGATATAATGGCATTGAGCTTTGCACGATTTCACCTCACCCTCAACTTGCCTACATATACATTATCTCTCAACCTGTTTGTTATTTTGTCTCAACCTCTGATCATCTGTTGATTAATTCAACTCATCATATATTGTTTTATTTGTTTATAAATTTAAAGTGTGCGTGGCGACTACACGTGAAGCAACAACTAGCTATTAAAACAACAAAGAAAAACAAAACCTATAACTTGTATGACTTGCCTTTGTTCTTCTACTGTGATTTCAGCCAATAAATGAATGAATTTGTAGTATCATCCAAATATTTCGGGAAAATATATATTCTATTATCTCATTACATTATTATATAAACTCTATTCAAATTTGAAGCCTTCGTGGCAATCTCTAATCAACTCAATAACTATAACTAGATTATGTTTTAAAAGCTTATTTAGTAGATAAATAAATAAAAATACTTCAATCCAGATGGATTTGAATTAAAGACAATTTATGGGGTTTTTAATAAAAAATAAATATTAAAAAGAATAAATTATGTGGATAAATTTAAAATAAAAAAGTAAATATTAAAAAGAATAAATTATGTGGATAAATTTAAAATAAAATTAAAATGTATAGATGAGATTAAAAAAAGTAGTGAATTATTTTTTAAAAATAAAAATAATAATAAAAATAAAACGAAAAAAAATAACAATAACAATCAATGAAAAATAAGTGAGACGGAGAAATTACTACAAAAATTTTTTGAATACGTTCTTGGTACATTCACAACGGTGGCATCTAAGTATTTAGATAAGGATTAGGAGTAGGTTTCGCCAAAAAAATATTTTCTCCATTCCACTATATTTAATACACTTGATTTTTTACGCAATCTAATATGTTATTTTGATCATTTATATATTAAATTATATACATTTAAAAATTATAAAAAGTTAATATTATGAAAGTATGCAATTAGATGATTTAAATAAAATCTTTTTTTCTTATATATTAAACGCAATATATAAAATAAGCTTAAACGATGAATAGTGTCCAAAACAATTATGTATCGAGTATTTAAAAAACGGAGGAAGTACTTAGAGAATAAATTCATGAATTTTATTTTTATTTTTCTTTTGCTCGAGCATTAGTGTTTTGATAAGCATTGTCTAAGTTTTTTTTTTTAAAAAAAAAAAAAAATTAAACATCCAACTTGAACATCTACCTACAATGATGGCATTTTTAAATAACTCAATTTGTCTATTATGGGCAGCTCTGTTGGGCATCATATTGGAAATGATAGAAAATTATTTTCTATGACAAATTCCTAGAAAATATTTTTCTTATTTGACAAAACTTTGGAATTTGCAATTAACCCATAATTATTTTCTATTTCTTTGCCCGAGAAATATAATACTCCAATTAAACAACTATTCTATGTTTATAAATAATTCCTAGAAAATAGAAATTAACCCTTCAGTTATTTATGAGAAAAGTCACTAAATCTTGTCACGAAAAACTTTAGTATAATTTTTTATTATACTGCTAAAGAGTCTAATAAATGTCATAAATTCCACTATATATACTACTAGAAATATGAAGTGGTAACATTTAATTTAAATGTCGCTAAATATTTTCCACTAATAGCAAATTATATTGTAGTGTCTAGAAGGTAAAAAATAAAGAAAACTACTATCATCCTTATTGAATTGAATTGTTACAAATTTGTCGTAATTCATATAGATTGATTTTAACCAATAAAAAGAGCTACAGTGAATAATTTTTAAATTTGACTAGTCAGAAAGTGATTTACAAAAAATATTTATTTGATTCTTTGAATAAAAAAATTTGTTTTAAAAAAAAAAGCTAATTGTGAAACCATCTATACAAACAATTGAATTTGAATACTACAATATAATAGCAATGAACAAATAAGATTTGTGCTCTTTTATATCTCTTAATTGAAGTTTCTGATAATTTGACAATATCTAATTGTTCTCTATTCTCATTGAAGCATATTGTATAAATACATGAGCATTGTAGTAACTGCTATGAACATGGGTAGTAATTGCTACGAACATGGGTAAGTGCCTCTAATGTAACTACCTAAGAACAAATCAACTGTAATGACTAAGATAACTGTAAAAGATAACTGCTTTCCAATACTCCCCCTCAAGTTAGGTCGTGGGATCACCAAAGCCTAACTTGCTTAATGTGCTATTGAAGATCTGAGATGAGACTGCTTTTGTGAGAATATCAGCTAGTTGGCCTGCGGATCTAACAAATGGAAGGCTGATGACTTTACTTTCTAGTTTCTCCTTGATAAAGTGTCGATCAATCTCCACGTGTTTTGTTCGGTCATGCTGCACTGGATTTTCGGAGATACTTATTGCTGCCTTGTTATCACAATATAAAGGACTTGCCTGTCCCTGAACAAAGCCTAACTCTCCTAGGAGTTTTCTAATCCATAGAATCTCCGTAATTCCTTTTGCTATTCCCCTGAATTCTGCTTCAGCACTGGACAAAGCAACCACCTTCTGTTTCTTGCTTCTCCAGGTGACTAGATTGCCCCCTACAAGAGTAAAATACCCCGAAGTTGACTTCCTGTCATCCCGATCACCAGGCCAATCAGCATCCGTGTAACCAATAAGGTCAAGGTTGCCATTCTTCGCGTAGAAGACTCCTTTGTTGCTAGTTCCCTTTAAGTATCTCAGGATCCTCAGGACTGCTGCCATGTGTTCTTCTTGAGGTCGATGCATAAACTTGCTTACAATTCCTACTGCGTACGCAATATCTGGTCTTGTGTGGGATAGGTAGATTAATTTTCCCACTGTCCGTCTATAACGATCTTGATCTGTTGCTTCTGCCCCTTCAACAATACGTAGACCATGATTAGCTACCATAGGAGTATCTGCTGGCTTGCAATCTAACATACCTGCTTCTGCTAAGAGATCTAGAATGTATTTCCTCTGATTGATGAAGAATCCCTTCCTTGATCTCAGGACTTCTATTCCTAGGAAGTATTTTAGTTGCCCTAAATCCTTCATCTCGAATTCTTGGAATAATTTCCTCCTAAGACGATCAATTTCCTTGAAGTCATTTCCGGTAATAACCATATCATCGACATAAATCACGAGGCATGTAATCTGTTTTCCACTTCGCCTGAGAAATAGAGTATGATCCGAGTTGCTCTGTTTGTAGCCAAATTTCTTCATTGCTGCAATGAATCTCCCAAACCATGCTCTAGGAGATTGTTTTAAGCCGTATAGAGCTCTCTTAAGTCGACACCCTTCTCCTTGGCTATACTTATTTGAATACCCTGGTGGTGGCTTCATGTATACCTCTTCTTCAATTTCTCCATGTAAAAAGGCGTTCTTCACATCAAATTGAAACAGAGGCCAATCTTTGTTTGCTGCTACTGAGAAGAGAACTCGAATGGTATCAATTTTCGCTACAGGTGAGAATGTTTCAGAGTAGTCTACCCCATAAGTTTGTGTATACCCTTTCGCAACAAGCCTAGCTTTATACCGCTCAATGGATCCATCAACATGATACTTGACTGAAAACACCCATTTACAGTCAACCGTCTTCTTGTCACCTGGTAATCTGCACTTTTCCCACGTTCGGTTTTTCTGGAGAGCCATGATCTCTTCATCCATAGCTTGCTTCCACTTTGGTTCTTGGAGGGCTTCTTCAATGTTTTTCGGAATGACACTGGAGTAGAGAGATGCATTAAAGGCAACTGCTGTTTGTGATAGTTGTCCATCACCTGGTCTATTGGTAGGATATCGGGATCTCCGGGATTCATATTCAGGATCATATCTCTTTGGGGGTATTCCTCTTGTACTTCGAGGGGGCAAACTAGATTTCCTTGGAACAACAATACTATTTGGCACAATAGAGTTAGTGGATACATCAATGAAAGGAGCAGTAGGACTTGGTGTTACCTCTTGTTCGGCTGGATGCTCAGGGACTATCAGAATATACTATATCAAAGGGCCTGGGCCGGTTTGGGAAGAGGAGGAGGGTAGGGTTTTAAAAGGGAATGGACTGGGGCTATAAAAAGGGAGGTAGGGTTGGGGATTTTTGATTCTCCCTTTCCCTTCCCTTTGGCTGACGGCTCTCCTTTCTCTCTCTTCCTCCTGTTTCTCACCATTCTTATTCTCTGAAACTATCTTTGCTTCTCCTTCCTCTGTGCGCCATTCTTCTTGGTCATCTGAGTTTTGAAATGATGTTGGCTGATCTGTGGCACTGAGATTAGCCTTGCCGCCGGTCCGGTTAGCCGGTGCCTTGGTGGCGGCTCTCCTCCTCTGTAGATCGTCCCACCACTCAGGATATCCCACAAGTTTGAAGCACCCCTCCTTGGTATGCCTAGAACCCCCACAGTGGGTGCATCGGAGTTTTCTCCGGTCATCATCTTCTCGGATTCTTTGGAAGGGTTTGTTTCTCGTGGAGAGACCTGAGCCAATCTCTGAGGGATTCGTTCCCGGTGATGAGACGCCGGTCATGATTTGCCGGCGTGTGACCTCTCGTCTGATTGTTGCATATGCCGTTTCCACCGCCGGTAATGGTTCACTGTTTAATATGTCCCTTCTCTCTTTGTCTAGATCGTCACTAATTCCGGTGAGAAATTGGTATAGCCTTTGTCTTTGGATGTATTTGTTGAACTCTGTTATATCCTGTGGACAATTCATCAGATTTGGCATTCTTCGATCTATTTCTTTCCACAACATGTTAAGCTTACCATAGTAAACTTCAATAGTGTCATGGTTTTGTTTCAAGGTTGCTGCCTTAGAACTCAAATCAAAGATTTGTAGTTCATCCCTACCACATCCTAAGAGGCCTTCAATACCTTGCCATAGGCTGTGTGCTGTTGTGTAGTCCAGAAATTGATTAACTATATCTCCGTCTATGTTTTCGATTATCCATGCGATAACCATTGCATCTTTTTGTGCCCATTGGTTATAATTGGGATCTGATAATGGTGGGGGTCTGGCAGTGATGTGATTGAGCCGCCCCCGGCCTCCAATGGCAACGTGCATCAATTTGCACCATTTTGTATAATTGTGGTATGTGAGTTTTTCTGAAATTTTGATTGATGTTGGGGTTTCTGTTTGGTGAGTTGAATTGTTAATTTTCTGGAACATCTGGAACATTTGTTCCATTTGTT
This sequence comes from Amaranthus tricolor, assembly GCF_026212465.1. Classification (NCBI taxonomy): domain Eukaryota; kingdom Viridiplantae; phylum Streptophyta; class Magnoliopsida; order Caryophyllales; family Amaranthaceae; genus Amaranthus; species Amaranthus tricolor. Next base: position 32,186,468 of record NC_080048.1, on the reverse strand, counting down.
CCATGGACATTAAGGTTTGGTGTGTTTGGTTTTCTGATGAATCAGCCATTTTGAGGTAAGAACAGGTAGATGATGATGCCTGTCCGGATTCGAACCCTAGGGCTCTGATACCATGATAATTTGACAATATCTAATTGTTCTCTATTCTCATTGAAGCATATTGTATAAATACATGAGCATTGTAGTAACTGCTATGAACATGGGTAGTAACTGCTACGAACATGGGTAAGTGCCTCTAATGTAACTACCTAAGAACAAATCAACTGTAATGACTAAGATAACTGTAAAAGATAACTGCTTTCCAATAGTTTCAGATCAGGAACAATCGCAGGCTAGGGCGACAGTTCAATTGAAGAAGACTAACCACACACAGATTCACTTAGATTCTCACGCCTAAATCCTTAAAATAGGAAAAAAAAAATAGAGGGGATAGAGAGTTAAACCCAAGACTTCTAGCATATAATAGATACACTTCCATTAACTCATCAAACTCGGGCGTCGGCCCGTTTAGTAATCGATACTAAATTGTGAGAATAAGAACGATTTGTATTGTAATGTAAATTTTCATGATAGATATGTGTCATTCCCAATGAATTTTAAATCATAAAAAGGTTTTTTTGTTCACAATTTAGTATTACTGCCTAATACCACATGTCCAAATGGTAATACATCGAAATGAATTTTATGAGAAAAATAAATTTGTTAAAAGAAAATAAGCATGAGCATTGAAATTATTAAAAAAATATTCCTACCAAAATTATACTAATTTTTCATTATCATTGCCTTTATTTAATACCGTGTACAAAACGGGCCGTTAGTATTTTTTTTCTAGAATTTAAATGATTTCAATAAAGATAAGTAACTACACACTAATTTCAATCCTAATTACGAGTAGCACATGTTTCACATGGAGTAATTAGACTATGTTTACATTAATTTATGATATATTTTATTTATGATGGTCTTCAGGATAAGATATTGAACAAAAAAGGTTTATGCATATAATCTTCCTAGATCTTACTACATGTAGCAAACTTTAGGTTGAAGATTTGCTGGTTGGTGTAGCATAAGTTTGGAAAAGTATTTTTGTCCTTATCTATGTTTTGCAATACCTAAAATCAGTGTTACTGCTCCATTTTTCGTATTTGTTACCACTTTGTTAATTTACTTATGTTTATTATTTGAATATCATAAGAATGCATAGTCCTGATTGTTTCGACTGGTTCAATTGTTTTATGATTCTTTGCCGGCTAGTCACTGCTGGTTTGATCGGTATTATAAAAATCAGTGTGAAAAAAAATATGAAAAATTATCTAAAATAATTCAATCTATTTATTATTTTTCTTTAACAATTCGAGCTATTGATTAATCATAAATAATTTTAACTTTGGAGGATATTTTCCTACAGTAAACCCGATAGTCGGATGACTTGTTATACTAAGTTTTATTTTATAATAAAAAATAAATTAAATTAAAATGTCGAAAAAAATGCTAAAAAATATTTTAAAAAATACTGATTTTTTTATTTATTCAGAATTTTTTACATAAATTTATAAATTTTTTCTCTAATTTCACATTACTATTCATTTTATTTTTTGATGAATTGCCTATTTTTTTTATATAAACAGGTAGGATTATTATAGAAAAATCATGAAAACATTAATTTATTCTAAGTAATTTTTTTAAAAAATAAAAAGAGGTGTTGTCTTAAAAATAAGTTTACTGACGTGATGAAAGAGAAAAGTGATCCCAAAATCAAATTAAGAAACTTAGTAAAACTATAATTATACACAAATAAAGAAACGTTAGCAAATATTAAAAAAAGTAAATTGAGTTTCTATTTGTTGTATATAAAATGTTTTAGATCATCATAATTCATACAAATATATTGTACTTTTTACTTATATTAACACTAACAATTAACGCTTTTATTCTTTTAACTAGGGTTTCTTTATGTGTTTACAAACATTTATCGAAATCTTCTAAATATGTTGAACAATTTTCAAAATATAGTCTCCTTGGTTAGATCATAAATTGCTATAAAATCCACCTCAAATTTAAAGTTTGTATAGCCTTTGTGCCATAAAATAATAATTAAAATGCATGAATATTAATATTATCCCAATATCTTATATACATTATTCACTACTAAAATATTTATGAACAATATGATTTTCGACTATATATGCCATAATTTTTCATTAAAATTTTACTTTTTAATTTAGTTTAGTTCAACTCAATTTAATTAGATAAATCTCAAAAAAAATATTATCAAACGTTTAAATCAGTCCAATCATTTTTAACTTATTTTTTATTTTTAAAATTTCATTATTTGCCATAACTTTCAGAGAATTGTGCAACAATCATCACAAGTGCATAATAGAAGTACAAGTTAAGGCAAAAGGGTATCACCAAATTGGTATGTGGAGCAGAGATGATCAGTAAATGAAGACATGGAATAAGAATACACATAGCAAAACAAATATGAAAACGAAAAGACCAAACTAACACTAGGGCTACGTGTAGGTGAGTTAGAAAAACAAACTTTATATAGAATTTGGACCCCCTAAAGAAGAATACTCTCAAGTTCTAATATTAATTATTTTGTTCATTTTGAAATACTCGCTATATTAGATTTAATAGTATTATTTTTTTTAAGTTTATTTTATATATTAGAGTTGATTCGTAAGAAAAAATATAATTAAATAGAATCGTATTTTAAATCGTTTATAAGGAAGTGAAATATATTCAAAAAATCTTATTTGAATCATTAAAATTACACATTAAATTGCATAAAAAGTGAAATATAATAATTACTTACAATTGTTGGGGTTGATAGGCACTGATCATACTAGTAAAATTTGCCTCGAAGACATTACACATAGTACTTACTTGATACGCCTAATACCAAACAACCCTTTATCCACACACAAAAGCTAAGCAAGCCTTTCTTTGCAAGTAACCTCTTAAGCTTTTTATAAGGAAGCTTTAGCAGCAATAAAAGCAGCAGATAGCTAGCTTCATCAGTTGGTTCGTTTTAGCTGTTTGCTGCAAATAATAGGCTTTATAAATCATAATTGTAACTTGTAAACAACTTTCCTTTTGGGTTGATTTTCCATAAGATTTTTTTTATTAGATGGTAAGTTGAGAGGGAAGCTGTGGATTAGGTGATAATTACATTTTGAACATATTTTAGAAAATGGTATATACTTTCAAAAATCTAATCAGATGATTAATATTTATTAGATGATTAATATTTTAAAGTGTGTTATTTTTCGAGAGCAATGGGTATAGGACTTTTAGGTATCTTAGTATTAAAATTTTCATTTTCACCTTTATGATATGATTTGATTTTTAACACTACCTAGATAAATTTCTAAATAAATCAAATACATGTAGTAAAATTGCTCAAAATATGAACGACAAACATATAGTACTCATGGTAGAGAGAGTATATTCTATCATGTTTCTTGCACGGAGTCTTTTAGCTACAGTACATATGGTCTATGAATGCAACAAAAAATATTAAAAAAAAGTTTAAAATATAATATTACAAATTTTAGCAGTACTAAACTAATTGTAGGGGCACAAATGGTTTAGGGTAATATTTAAGAGAATAAAAAAGTCAAATTAAGGTAACAAAAGTAATTAGAAATGCAAATAAAGTAATTGAAATATTGTTAAAAGAAGTAGAATGTGAGTTTACAAAAAAGATAAATAAAAAAGAAGGATGATTTTCCCTGACTTAAAGGAAAAGAATTTCCCACCCTCTCCCTGGGTAAATTATACCCCAAAATGAGAGAATTAATTGCTATGTTCTTCATTTTCCATTATTTATAAACCAATTCTTTCATCTCTCTAACAATTTCTAACACTCCGGTCCCTCGAACTGACGGTGTTTACCCATGGAGACCGTTGATGGGCTCCACAGACCAACACAAGTCTTTTCAGCGCACTTTGACCTCACTCGTGCGCACCTGGGAAAACTTCACAGGAGGTCACTCCTCCTAAGATTGTTCCCCACCAATTAGCTTGATTAACTGGAATTTTTAGCTAATGCCCAGGAGGTCACTCATCCTAAGATTGTTCTCCATCAATTAGCTTGTTTAACTGGAGTTTTTAGCTAATGGCTCCCATGAAAAGAAGATGCGCCTTATTGATATGAGTAGTCTATCAATCCTTTTTAAAACTAAATCTGAGGTATTACACAATTGAATTCCTTTAATCATCCATCTAACTTACTTTATTTTCCTACTTTGACTTTTATTTATCCCTTAAATATTTATACTCAATTTAAATAGACCCTAAATGGTATTAAAATGCTTTAGAACATGCTCATAAATTATGATTTAAGTTTTATATATTGTATTTAAATATCACCACATCGTATCGTATTCAATATGAAACAACAACTAAGAGTAAAGATAGTTGATAATAAATCCTCTTTTTCTCTTAATCGGTTTTAATATGAAATATTGTTAGTAAATAATATGTTTAGATTAATTAGAGTATATAAATAGCTTAGGAGTTGTGGCTATTTAAGTTTTAATTATTATTTAACTTCTTTCTTTTCTTATAACAAAGGATGCTTTATATTTATTATAACTAAGAAAGCAAGTAAAAGATACGTTTCACTTTATCTCTCTTCTACTTTATTATCATAGTTTTTCTTTACTTTCCTCCAATAATTACCAATAATTTGTATCAAGAGCCATAAATATTAGGCATAAGTTTTGCGTATATCCACATAAAATAAAATAAAAAAAACTCCAACACATGGCTTCCTCACCTTTTACAAGTCAAATCATCAACCAGAATATAATTCTCTTGTTCAATGGACAAAAACCATGATTTTCGAGTGTTAAATTGAAGATCATTTTAAGAGTCAAAGATTATTAGAAGTACTTAGGCATGGCCACGGGGCGGGTTACCCGGAACCGAACCGGTCCCGAACCGCTTGGAACCGGAACCGTTTGCGACAGGTTCCGAACCGCCCCGAACCGTGAAACCGCCGGAAAAAGTTGCCGGAACCGTGAAACCGCCGGAAAAAACCGTCGTGAACCGGGTAAAAAACCCGCGGTTTGGAACCGGAACCGGTCCGGTTGAACCGGCTCAACGGTTCCGTGGAACCGAAACCGGGACCGGTCCGGTTGAACCGGCCCACCGGTTCCATGGAACCGGTTCGCCAAAAGTTACCGTTTATGACCGTTGAACTAGCCGTTGCATTTTTCATTATAAATACTCATCAATTTCAATCATTTTCATTCACAACTCATCTCTTCTCCTACTCTCTCTACTTAATTCTTTAATTACGTAATTATTCTCTTAATTAAATAATTAGTCTTTTAATTATTTCTTAATTTAGTTAGTTACACAATTAATTATTTATTTATTTCTTAATTCTATATTTCTATTATTACTTCAATATTATCAATCATGTCTTCATTTTTGAAAAAAGCCACAAAAAAAGTTACTAAAGTGGCAAAATCATTGGGAGGTTCCAGTTCGTCCAAAAGAAAGGTCACTTCTACTCCGTCGGTATCAACAACACCTTCCATTAGTAATTATAATTATGAACATAATTATCCGGAAGGGTACGACCCAGAGTTACATAATTATGCAGAAGAAATGGAAAGATAAATACAAATTGATGAAGAAGAAGAACAAGAAGAGGAACCAACGACCCCAATTGGGATAAATATATCTCGACAGTCATCAACAAGATCACATGAAGAACAAGGAGAACAACAACAACAAAGACAAGCTCGTGGTAAACGAGTCAATTTCCAAACTATCGGTTAGTTTTATAATTTTATTCTTCAAATTAATTAAACTTTAAATTATTTATTTATTTAATTATAGTTTTATAATTTTAAATTATTTATTTAGATGAAGATGAACCAGTAAGACAATCTTTTCCGGCAATGCCACCTCCTAGTGGTAGAGCTGTTTCACATGTGTGGTCGTATTTCACAAAAGAACCAACCGAGAATCCAGATATTTTCTTGTGCACTTGTCAAATTTGTGAAAGTCAAGGAGTAAAGCCCTTAGTTTCATACAGTTTCGCCAGAGGTAAATACTTTTTAAGTTTTTTATACATACTGACATACATAATACATTGATACATTATATATTCATATTTTATAAACATTTATTTATTGTGTTTTGTGAATACGTGTTAGGTGGTGGTACGAGATCTTTTAAAATTTTACACAGGGCCCCCAAATTTTTCAAGACGGCTCTGCGATGCATCCAAAGGCTATAGAAGAAGATTAAAATAAATATAAGTCCAGAATAAAATTAACCTGAATAATTTTACATATTGGCCATCTGCTGTGAGCAATCTCAACTATTGGTTATTTCTTAATAATTCAACATTTGTATACTTTTTGCTAATAGCCCCCTTGCCACTTTTAACATACTATTATAGGTATTATCACCAAAGAAGAGTAGAATTAGACACACAAAGAAGCATAAGAAGAAGAAATTAGTTTAATGGTTAGTAAGTACATATGATAGGTGGTTAAAATGTAGAAAGGGATACTGTTAGCAAAATATATACAAAAGTTGAATTGTTTTAATAAGGAAAATTTACCTAAAATAATCAAACCTTTTCATGACTTTCTTACAATGATCCCACCTATTAATTAATCATGAATAATCACAACTTTAGAGGGCTTTTGTCTAAAGTAAATTCGGATAACTAGATGATATGCTCCAGTAGATAATTTACTAAAATCAATAAATTAGAAATTGACGTAAAATTAGAGAAAAATTTTGAAAATTTATATCAAAAATTTCTAAATAATAAAAATAATAAGTTATGACTTTAGCAATACTTATTTATCATATGGAGTTGCTATAAATATCATTATAATTGTAAAAATATAAACTATTTACTCGATACGTAACACCCACTTGACTAATGTCATAGCTTTGTATTAAGGAGTCTAGCAAATGGAGTTTGTCAATTAGAATATTTTGGAGTCCATATTTTGCAAAGTTTCATCATCTTTGAACTCAATCTTAATTGTTGTACCAAAAATTGGAATGTTATCGCAGGTGTTATCCTTCAAAGGGTAGGTTGGTGGGGGAAATAACAAATAAGTACTTGTATGAGTTGGTGCAAACTGCAAAGTTTAATCAGTTATTGTATAAGGAGCCACATAGCTTGCTGATGCCTAATGGCCTGATTCAACAGTATTTTACATTGATCATTTGCCAATTCTTTACTAGAAAACTCAATTATGATTTTGGTTCTATAAATAACACTAGTACTTGTATAGAACTACTAGAAGTATACAATAATACTCCCTTTGTCCTCTTGTATATATAATATTAAAAGTAAAAAAATAAAATGATTTAAAAGATAGTGGTGAAGACTGAAGATATTATCAAAACAGGAATATTAAAAAATTAAAAGAATAGACACAAATTAAAATATTAACAAATTTTTTTAGGACAGAGGGGTAATATATTTATAGAGACAATTTTGGATATAAATTATCCGATGAATTATGTATAAGAGATTTTGATTTGTATTGATTTAGAATCAGTCTCATTATTTTGTTTAAGTCCTAAATTATGGTAAATACATATAATGAACAAGGAGCCCAAAATTATTACACAAATGTGAGAGATGATCTCTTTGGGAGACCTTCTCTAATTTAGTCGACTCATAAAGGAAAATGTAGAGTAATTTACTCGATGTGCATTAAGGATACTGTAAGTAGGGATTCAAGATATTGTAAGTATTGTAAGCTTACTCGGTGGGCATTAAGGATATTATCAGTAGGTATTAAGAATATAATAAGTAGGAATTAGGAATTATGTTAGTAAACATTAAGAATACTATAAGTAAGCATTTAAGGATATTGTAAGTAGACATTAAGATATTTTAAGTAAGCATTAAGGAAACTATAAGTTGGCATCAAGAATGGTATAAGTAGGCATTGAGGATGATGTATGTAGGCATTAAGGATAGTAGGTATTAAGCTTTAATGGGTTGGGCCTGAGGAATATCTCTCAGAGAGATGGTCTCTCAGAAGACTGGCTGAAATTATAATGCATTTTGATATATAAATTCCTAATCAATCATCGTGATTTGTAAATCACCATAAAAAGACAATAAATTAAAAGTAAAATAAAGAAAACTAAAAAAGGTAATTAAAATTATAAAGCTGTCATTCTATCAAATCCTACCACATAAGCGTAATTTGTTAACTTTTTGCAACTCACCGTTATTTACTAAGACATCATCTTTTCATTACAGCCATGAACATATTTATTAATGATATTTACACAACTTATAGGTAATGAGTTTATTTTGCATAAATTATTTTCAATTCTATTTAGTTTATTTCTGTGTAATTTAAATTTATTTTATCAAGCCCAACATATCACTTTTGTTCTCAAATTTTTAGTTTATTTTTTATCTGTCAAGTTAATCATATTCAATTGATCAGTTTAATTCAAGTCAATATAGTAATTCAATTTTACTTTTATAGAGCATATCATCCACCATAAATGAACACACTCATTAAAAACCTCACCTTTTTTTTTGAAATGAAAGTAACTCAAAAGTACCAAAAAACCTAAAAAAATTGACTTATGGACTTGACGACTAATTAAATTGTTATGTGAAACTCTCCTACCACGTACAACTAAAAGAACAACCTAGGACCATAAACCATAGATTTTTTTTTCATTTTCATCATTTTATTTGAATTTCAAAATACTTCATAAAAAAAATTTCATATCCTCATAGTACGACACTTGACACAGTTGATGGGAAGAATGGTACAAGAATTAAAAGAAAACAAGAAAGAAACACATCAATGTGAAATACATTGTCTAGCTTATTTAGAGTAGACAACATGTTACTCACCCATCCCTTCTCTTTAGCTTTCATAATCAACCTCAACATCCTTGTAGTTGGGTCCAATCTTTGAGTCCCCCACTCACACACTAAAAGAATCTTCCCTTCTATTGAAAAAGACCCTTATATGTTGATTCTTGATAAACGTTTAAAATCCTTTCTCATTTTTCGTTTTCATTTCATTTTCTTGTGAAAATGGTATGTTTTTCATTGCTTGTGGAAAATTTTAGCTGTCCTTTGGACATTTTTTTTTTACATATTCTTAACAGTTTCAATTTTTCTATAATTTTCAATCCTATTTTTTAGGTAAACTTGGTCTTATCATCAAGTTTAGTTAGTTAATGTTACATGAAAGTATAATAATCTATTCAATAATTAAACCTTGTATATGTCATATTGTCACTTCTTTTACAACTCTTAATACAATATATTATACTTTCTCTGTTTTTTTAGTTGCACCCAAGGACAGTTTGACACTATTTATAAATGTCACTTAATTGTCTTAGAAGGTGTTCTCTTCAACTTGTTTTTTTGACTTATTACTTATTCTTATTGGAATCAGATCATATCAGACCAGATCATATCAGATCTATTCAGATCAGATCAGAAAGTTTCAGATCAGATCAGAAAGTTTCAGTTCAGATCAGAAAGTTTCAGATCAGACCAGACCAGATCAGACCAGACCAGACCAGATTAGATCAGATCAAATCAAACCATACCATTATTATTATTATTATTATTATTATTATTATTATTATTATTATTATTATTATTATTATTATTATATTATAATAATAATAATAATAATAATAATAATAATAATAATAATAATAATAATATTATTATTATTTCTATTATTATTATTATTATTATTATTATTAATCATCGACACATATACATTAATGAGGTTAAGAAAGAGGTCCACCAAGAGTATAATTAGACACATATTACATAAAATTAATTACTTGTATCAAATATCAGTTGGCTATTATGGTGTCAACATTTACGCTTCATAATTTTATTCGCTTACAACAATTAGGTATCCAAATATCAAGTGCGGTTAACATTGAACCAAGAAGTAGTACCAACATGTTTAACACAAAGCGCAAGAATGAAATGGATAGAATCCAACTAAATATAGCCAACGATATTTGGACATCTATTCAAAGAGAAGCAGAAACATCGTAGCTTTTGATGTTTAATTTGTAGAATGTAATGTATATTATTATTAGATGGAGAAACTATGTAGTATGTAATAATAATAATAATAATAATAATAATAATAATAATAATAATAATAATAATAATAATAATAATAATAATAATAATAATAATAATGATAATGATAATAATAATAATAATAATAATAATAATAATAATAATAATAATAATAATAATAATAATAATAATAATAATAATAATAATAGTAATAATAGTATAAATAATAATAATAATAATAATAATAATAATAATAATAATAATAATAATAATAATAATAATAATAATAATAATAGTAGTAAAAATAAATAATAATAATAATAATAATAATAATAATAATAATAATAATAATAATAATAATAATAATAATAATAATAACAATAACAATAATAACAATAATAATAATAATAATAATAATAATAATAATAATAATAATAATAATAATAATAATAATAATATCTTAACTACTATTATTAATAACAAACTCAATGAAACCAAATCAAATCAGATCAAACCAGATCAGATCAGACCAGACCAAACCAAATCAGATCAGACCAGACCAAATCAAATTGTATCAGACCAGATCAGATCATATCAGAAAGATTCAGATCAGATCAGACTGAATCAGACCAGATCAGATCAGACCTTAGTAAATTTAGATCAGATCCAATCAGATCAGACGAAGAGAACAAGTCATTGTCCTTAATCTATAGGTTAAACATAGTCATGTGGGATATTCATCTTGTTAGAATCATCTCAATGTGAATTTTATCGATTTTTAGTTTCTATGCTTTTTGATGTGTATAATTAGAAAAATTAACGATTGAATTAGTGCATTGAGGCGTGTGAAAGTGTCATTGGGTGCAACTAAAAAAACAGAGGAAGTAGGTTTTATTATCTCGATCCTTAAACATCGCTACCCTTTTCATTTTATCGCCATCCCCCAATTGAAATTACGAATTTGCCCCTAAATTTTAAAAAATTGTGAATTTGCCACTAGACTTAAAATTTCTTATTTATACTCTAACCTTACTAAATAACTCCTTTAGCACACTTAAAAAACAAAATTACAACATAAAATTTTTGGAGCAAAAACTAAGAAATTCAATCCGCAAACAAATAATCGAGGTAATTTTTATTCGAATCGTATTATTTAAATTAAAAAAAGGAAAAAAAATTAGGTATTGCACGAAATCCGCGACTTGACCGCGGGTTAGTAGCACGAAACCCGCTACTCGGCCGCGGCTCAGTCGCACGTTTTGTTATTATTATTGTTATTATTGTTATTATTGTTATTATTATTGTGATTGTTATTATTATTATTATTATTAAATTTTTATTTTTGTTTTAATTATTATATTTAATTTATTTTTTAAATATAATAATAATAATAATAATAATAATAATAATAATAATAATAATAATAATAATAATAATAATAATAATTATGATTATTATTATTATTATTATTATTATTATTATTATTATTATTATTATTATAATTATTATTAATTTTTTATTCTTTTAAATATTAAATTATTATTTTTGTTGGTGATGTTGTTATTGTTATTGTTAGTAAATTTTTCTTTAATTTTATTTTTAAGTATTGTTTTTGTTATTCGTGTTATGATTATTATTATTGTTTATTTTATTATTGTTATGATTATTATTTTTGTTAATATTATTATTATTATTATGATTGTTGTTAATTTAGAAAATTAATTACAACAATATTAATAATAAATATTTTGTTAAATTACATTTGTTGATAATGATTAGTTAAATATTTTTGTTGCTAATTTATATATGTTGATAATGAGTAGTTTAAAATGTTAATTAATTATTGTCTTTTATTCATGTGGTTAATTTAACGTAATGTTTGATGATTTTTATTTATTAATAATAGTTAATTAAATTATCAAAAATTGTAGTAAATGGCTGGTACTCACGGGAAAGGAAAGGGTTTTTTTTAGAAACTTGTTGTGCAGGAATAGTTCTAGGCCTACCCTGCTCAGAGGGGACCCTCATGAGAGGGGGGTAACTAGGAGGGCTAGGCAGGAAGAGGCTAGCAGACACAGTGCGGCCCAACGGTCGAGTACGCTGCAGCAAGTGCGTACTCGTTTTGATGATCAGGCTAGCAGCCTCCAGAGTAGTTGGGGGGTTTCTAGTGATGATGATGATGCTGATGCTGATGATGTTGAGTACCAAGGTGTTGTTCTTCGTCCAGTGGACTGGACTGTTTTCCAGGAGCCCAACGGGAAATTCGTACGTGCCCGCCCTAGTTCTTCAGGCGCATCTGAGCGTGCTGGACATAGTTACGTTGATAATGAGCCGAAACATGGGAGTAGGTGCTCACAGTCCGCTAGAAAGGACTAGTTGGTCACATCGCCCCAGCCCGGGGGGCCCACAGATACGCGCCTGATACGCAACTATGGCGGGCACATAGCAAAAGTTACTTTTGACGGCTCTGATCGTACGTCTCCGGTTCTGGAGTGCTGTAGTAGAAAGAAGCCGTTGGAGGCGATCATCGGACTGCGGGAGATGACCGATGCACTTTACGATGTTCTACCTGCCACTCCCCTCGACCAACTACCGTACATTATGTACCAGCACATCGACTATGGTTTGATATCGACCTTCGTGGAGAGGTAGCAGCTGGATATGAACACCTTCCACATGCCATGGGGGGAGATGAGGATTATGTTGCACGACGTGAAACGCATATTGGGCATAGGTATTGAAGGTTCACTACCAGCTAAACTTTCTGAGGGGGAGTGGGGTCAGTATTTTTGGTCTGTTTGGGAAGCCCATGGCCGATCTACGACGGAAAGGGACATTTAAGGCATGTTGCATCAACGTTGCTGAAGTTATGTAGTTGTGCCATCGATCCCAGGCTATGGAGACCCAGTCGACAGCCTACTACATGGCTATTGTCGGCTCTACCCTGCTGGTGGATAAGACCAGAACCGGCATGCGACCTCACCCGATACTTACCGTCAACGTTGATCAGGATGAGATTGTCTGGGGTGCGATGACACTGGCCTACATGTATCGCCAACTGGGAATGGCTTCTAGGGCTGGTTGCAAGACCATTGTTGGTTGCCTCACATTGCTGTAGACATGGATTTACGAGTACTTTCCCGCCTTCCGCCCTCATCCTCGCCAAGCAAATGTGCCTAATAAGACTAGGGCGAAGATGTGGTCCACACCCAAGCCAGATCGTGAGATCAACAGGCTGAGGGACTGCAGGAGTATACTGGACTGCATGACGGAGACTCAGGTATTGTACATCACATCACACTTTGTTATTCATGTTCTTTTAATTTTAAATTATTTTTATATGTTAACTTGGCTTTTATGCAGGTGGAATGGACTCCGTACATGACTTCTCCAAGGGCATTGCTAAATGAGCATCCACGCACCACCTACATCAGAGGTATTACTTGCTTTAATATCGTCGAGGTGTATTTGTCGGAGAGGACAGTGCTACAGGTCGGCTTTGTGCAGACTATTCCGCCCCCCTCCTATGTGACCAGCCCAGGCTGTACGACCGACACACTGTACCTATTCCGTGACCTTTGCTTCTCCGCCTATGTACACAGAGGCATAGAGTAGGTTCCCCTATAGTGCCCGCCTTGGTGATCAAGCACTTCGTCGGGCATCTGTTCCATCAGAGGTTGATCCTAGTTACGTTGACTGGTTCAGAGTGTGCTCCCACCCATAAATCCTCCCCGGTGAAGGACCGAGTGCCAGTTTTGGTCCAACTGAAAGTAGATCGGAATACGTAAGTTTTTTGAATTTATTTGTTTTCTATTATGTCTTTGTGTTATTTAGATTCTGTTTAATATCTTGTTCACACCCTTTTTTCTTTTTTTTTACTGTTTCTAAATGAATGGCCGAGTCGAGTCGCTCCATTGTTGAGATTGCCTCCTGTTGCGGAAATGACCCCCCGGGAAAGACATGCTTTAAATGTATACCTTGGTGATGTAAAAGATTTATTTTCCGAATGACAAGCTTTTAAGGGGCATGACCCTTCATAGACTGTAGTTAAAATAATTTACATTAATGCTTTTATTACTTTACATCAATACCTTTTACATTATATTTAATTCATGAGTTACATCAATGCTTTTATTAATTTACATCATTACTATACATAATGAATTCCATCTACAAACTGAATCACATTTACATGTGTAGTTAAACTAAATAATGATGCACACAATAGTATAACTATGGACTATCTACAAATTGAATCCCATCTACATTTTTACAGTTAAACTAAATAATGATTTACACATTGTGTTACACTATGGACTATCTGAATTTACAGCATCTTCAACGGTGTTATTACGCTGTGGTGGTTGTGGCCCGTATAGTCTATTCCAGAGCAAAATCCTGCTACGAAAATGTGTTTCTATATGTCTGAAAAAATTGTCAACTGCTTCTCTCCATAATTGATGGACTGGCGGCAGTGGAGATAAATCATCGTTCATTAATAGTTGAAAAAAATGATTTCTATTCACCCAACATATATGTATAACTTTATTTACACTATGTACGCCCGCGGCTTTCCTCAACGGAAGAACCAAACAGTTGTACATCGGATTACCGTCAGCAGAACCATAATAAGCAATGCCAATGTTAAGAAACGTTACTGGAGAGTACAATGCCTTCGGTACTTCCATCCAGTGAATAAACAGTGCAGGTCCATTGCTATGTGAACCAATTCTGAATATAGCATTGTCTAATGCTTCCTCCGGTAAGTACACATTTACGTATTGCTCTCTGTTTATTTGCATTTCCATGCACATTGCACGTCTTAAAAGAGGCCTTGCCTCCTCGCCTCCCAACTCTGTGGCGGCAATAGCTCTAAAACCACAGTTACCATCACCTATAACATCAATCCAATCAAACAAGTAAGGAGGGAGAATGTGCGGGATATGATTGGGCCATGAAAACAGTGAAAAATCACGACCTCTTGAATCATCTGCAATTATTGAAAATAAGGTTAGTAAAATTAAGCTGTCACAAACTAATTTAAATAACGAAAAGAAAAGTCATGTATCGGATAAGTTGGAAATAAACTTAATTCCAATTGAGGATTGTGTTTCCCGACCATTAGATCTACCACTGGATCTCCCGCGGGATGAAGATCTAGACCCTCGACCACGAGAAGATGATCTATTATGTTCAAATGCGCTTTTATTTCTTCTAAGAGTTTTGCTTGTGGTTGGTCTTCCCTTTCTAGGTGGATTTGCGATCGGCTTAGGTATATCGGCTCCATCAGGGTGTAATTCATGTTCAAGTACCTGAGACAATCGTCGTACAACTGCGGGATCAGCTTTTAAGACTTCATCGACTGACGATTGAAAGTACTCTTTGTCATTGGTGTTTGCGTGCCATACTCCTTCGTTGGTGTCATCTCCTACCTCTGTGTACGTCAAAGTACTCCAGAATGGATGAATGTCATCCAAATACAAAGCACCTTGTGAACCGATCGATAGATATAAATAACAAACACACGGAAATCCATGGGCACGTTGAAGTACACAACCGCATTTGTTAAATACATAATCACCCAAATCTAACATACGGTTATGCTCAAGCTTCAACTTCTTCAAGGCGAAAATAGATGCATGGCGATATAAAGGTCTAAAGAAATGATGTCGCAACAAACTTGAAACAGATTTCATGGATTCCTGTAGCGCTTGTCGGATCCTGGCTTGCTGGTTTGTTATCTGTGCGTGTGCCCTTTTAAAAAGGGTGTCAAATGAGCTATTACCGCTACCAAGATAATACTTGAAAGACGAGTGTTGACTTTCAACTCTGCTGGTAGTCTGGTTACCTATGTGTAAACAGTCATTCGTCGATGCACGCACAAATTTTTCTTTAAGTGGAATCCATGTTCTAGCCAAATATAGAACGACCTTTCTGTTTCTAACCGACCAAATAGTCACAATCGATTGCCATCTCTATTCAAATTCGTTGAGTGTAGGACTTTCAACCAAGGGGTTTCATCTACTTTTCCTGAATACTTGCCCTTGTTGATTTCTTTTTCCACCACACAACTTGTCTACCATATTTTCAACGTCGTTAGCAATATTCCAAATGCATAACAAATGTCGCACATCTACATTAAACACAACATTGAACGTAATTAAGACATATTTAATAAAGAGAACAACAATAATTAATCAACAAAAATATTTTACCTTGGAAGACATCACTAATAGCTGCAGAAAAACCCTCATCTCGATCAGTGACGATGACGCTAGGAGTCTGAGTTGTGCCTAAAATATCTTTCAATCCCTGTGACACCCACGAATATGACACAACCGCCTCATCTCGCATCAAACAGAACGCAACCAAGAAGTTGTGATTGGTTGGCGTCATTCCTATTACTTCACATAGTGGCCACTTTTGTTTGTTTGTTTTGTACGTTGTATCTATCAACACAACATACGTCCATGTACGTATCATTTGGATAGAGGTAGGATTTGCAACTAATAATCTGCTGAATCCCCCTTCACTATCCAAGTCTGTCAAGACCACGTAATTAAGCTATGTGGCCATATAAAGACAGTGTTGAAGGGGAGTCCTACCCTCCATCTCTTCTCTCCTTATTGATTTCCTAGCATTGTATATTTCATACTAGTAAAAAAACCAGGATAATTTTCCCTAATTGAAGTCATGATAAAGGCAGGTTGCATGCCGGTTGCACTAAGCTGTCGTATGTGCTCCCGAATATCTACATTCATCCTATTTGCCCTTACATGACCATCTCTGTACACTAAAAACGGGTGGTTATGTCTACCTTTTTCCCCAGGACAAACCCTCACCGTCCAAGGTCTTTCTTTTAGTTTACGACTACTTGCTACAATCATAAATTTACATCGACATGTTCTACTTTTAGAACCAGATCGGGCAACATTATCTAGGTTATGCAAATCACCCCTAATATTACCATAGCGGTGACATCTTAAATACAAACTAACTCTAGAACGTCCTTCTTTTTGTTTATAAGAAGCATGTGTAATTGAAAACCAATTGTTATTGCTATCTCATCCGCCCAACTATGTAATTCATCTATGGAATCAAATTTCCTATTCGTAACAAATCTACCAGAGTAATCTACATTGTCTCATAAGTTTTTCAAAGTACTGCAAATTTAAAATATTAAATAAACCATACATTAGGTTATTAAAAAAATTATACATACAAACATTAATAAAAAAAAATAATCAATAATAAATAAAAATTATAATTTACTTTAATAATTAATATTAAAATAAAAGTAATATTAATTAAAAATTATAATATATAATTATAAATTATTTAAATTAATAATAACAAAATAATAATAATGTTAATAATATAAATTATAAATTACCTAAATTAATAATAATAATAATAATAATAATAATAATAATAATAATAATAATAATAATAATAATAATAATAATAATAATAATAATAATAATAATAATAATAATAATAATAATAATAATAGTAATAATAATAATAATAATAATAATAATAATAATAATTATTATTATTATTATTATTATTATTATTATTATTATTATTATTATTATTATTATTAATTTACTACAACGTATATTAAAACATAATAATAATATAAATTACTAAATAAATATAAAATTATAATGTAAATAAAAAAAATCAGTTGCACAAAACGTGCGAGTATACCACGGTGCAGTCGCAAAAAACGTGCGAGTGAACCACGGTGGAGTCGCACAAAACGTGCGAGTTGACCGCGGTTAAGTCGCACATCACTCGCACGTTTTTTGCGATTGCAATTTTTTTTTCAAAAAAATACACCGATTCAAATCGATTAAAGTACGTACCCAATCCGATTCATAGTCCCTTTTGTTAGCCATAGTACATCGATTACAACTATCAGCTTGTTTACAATCAAAGAATGTTTTTAGAGAGATTTTAGAGAGATAATACCGTGTTTGAATTCGTATATCATGCAAGGGCGTTACTGAAAATTCAATATATATAGGGTCACGATAAAAATGTTCGGGATTACGTTTAAACTTCAAATTTAATGTTTTTAAAGTGATAATAGTGTTATTAAGTGCGATTTACGTTTGTTTAACAAATTTTAAGTCCAAAGGCAAATTTGTAATTTCATTAGGGGGGCGATAAAATGAAAAGAGTGGCAATTTATAACAATACCTATTATTATCCATCACGTAGGTATTCCGATACTATGTCAAAAAAACCAATCCAACTAAAAACCTAAATTTATAGTTGAAACCTTAGAATATAATATATACCCGATCACAATTTATTTCTTACTTAGGTTAAGGAAATTTTCAAAATTGTAGATTGATGGTTGATTTGTGGTCAAGTTTATTATGTCTCCTGACCTTTTTTTCTTATAATAAATACTCCCTCCAATTCATTACTAATGTCCTATTTGCTTTATGCACTCTATCTCATGCACTTATTCAATCCTTAATATCTCTAATTATGCATAATTAAAGATTATGAAAAGTTGATATGAATAATTCTTGCAATGAAACGAATCAAATAAGATCCCACTTGACTATGTTTTAACTTATAGATTGATAATAAAATATAAATTAAGAGTAAGAGATGAATAACATCCAAAAAGCAAATAGGACGTTAGTGCTGAATTGGAGGGAGTAACTGTTTTTTTTAAACAATTCATTTTTGAATGAAAGATAATAGGAGTGACATTTTAAATCCATATAATCTCATTTATAATTATCAATAACAAAATACCAAAATAAAACAATTATATCAAGTAATTTTGATTTATAATACTTACAAAAACTGAAGTACAAATAATGAAAAGTACTTCAACATTTCATTAATTATAATTGTAGTTAAATCAATCATTATTTATTAATTATATCAAAAATTGGATTTGTCTTGTGGTTGCTAGTTTATGAGTTGTTCTCATCTTATCTTATGCACCAAAACAAAAGTGATTTATGATAAATAGAATATGGTCTTTATTGAATAAAGTAAAACATTGGATGTAAGCCTTGGTGGACCACAAGTTAAATCCACCTACTTTTAAGCCCAAATGCAAAAAGTGGACGAGATTGAGCCGACACTTAACCAATAGTGGACTAGTACAAAATTTTGTCTTAGTGGTCAATTCTACAACTTCATATTTTTGGGTGGAATTTGAGAAAATACTTATTTACTTGACATATAAACATGTGGTTAAACATTTTATTTGAGAAAATTGATTGCTATATTAAATGTATGATACTTATTTATTCTTTCAAAAGCTGCTCGTGTGAGAGATCATCTCTCGATAAGGCGACCTCAAACAATGAACTTATATTTTCATAATACGTATGAGATGGGTTATTTGACCTATGTATGAGAGGTGTCTCTTAATGAAACCATCTCATACAACAAATTGTGTTCTTTGAAACAGTTTTATTTTGTGAAAAGTTATGTGTTAATATAAACAAATATCAAAAATTCAGTCTAAAGAAATAATCTTTTGTAAGTTTTTCTAATTAGTCGAGAATAGTTATTTATTAACTTTATGTTTAAATTGAGGAAATTAGAAGGAAAATAATAAAGAATTTGGAGGAATGTATTTATCTTTATTCGAATGAAATGAATGAAAAAAATAGAAAATAAGAATTTAAAAGGAAGATATTTGAAGGGATTTAGTTCCTTAAATTGCGGATAGACAAGTTTATACAAAAGTAAATAAAATGTGGAAGGACAATGGGTTTTCTATTCCTCTCCCTCCTCTTTCCTCCTAAATAAGCAAGAAAAGTTGTCGTTTTTATTATTTATCTTTTTTTTCCCTTCCCTTCCCTTCCCTTCCCTTCCCTCTTTCCTTTCAATTCCTTTTGTTTCTCACCTACATTATTATCCAAATAATATTGTATCTATGATTGAAATATTGAATATTATACTAGCCTAAGGTGTAAACGTTAGAATGGGTGTTGAACTAAACGATAATATCTCTTCTTTACACGTGATTCTATTTGACTATCAAAAAAAAGATAAATTGTTATGAGAGATGGTCTATTTTAGAGACTCGTGCATTTGGATCGATTCAATATATTATTAGAAAAAAATAATAAGCGTGCGCTTTATTACTTGTGTTACCTATTTGGAGTTGGAGTTTTAACATATTAAAGTTGCTATTTTCAACCTATTTGAGTTGTTAATTTAACCTATTAAAGTTAGTATGTACATATATTTGGAGTGGTTTTTTAACCTATAAAGTTGTTAATATAATAAAGTTGGTATTTTTGATTGTAAAATATTAGTGGACTATTTTCAATAGGTTAAAATACCAACTTCAATAAGTTAAAATATCAACTTCAATAGATGAGCAACTTAATAGGCTATAACAACAACTTAATAGATTAAATCACCAACTTCAGATATCAACTTTAATAGGTTAAAACACCAACTTCAAATAGGTTAAACAGATATAGCATGTACATGTTTTTTTAATTATAAAATGTTAATGGGCTAGATTTGAAGAGTCATCCCTATAAAGATGATCTCTTAGGAGACTAGCTGCCAATAAAATAGTTTATAATTAAATGAAACACATATTATGAATAAAAGGGAATACTAGCATAAGGTGTAAACATTAGAATGGGGGTTGGAAAAAATGAATTCCTAGTCACTCTCGTGATTACCAAACTTTTGTCAATAGGTAGGGCAAACTGTAATGCTTGCCTTTGAAACCAATTTGATAAGAGTATATGCAAATGTTGAGGTTGAACTCTTTCAAATTAATGGGCCACTTGCATGTTAGGCCGTCTATTTCGTAAAAGAAAACCCGGCCCATTATAAGTTGACTAATTCTATGCCTGTATTTATTTTGACTTTTTTGGGTGGCTAACTAACTTTCACTTGGATTGTCAATGAATCAGATTTTTTCGACTTGACTCTAAATATAAGTCAAATTTTCTTGTCACCCTACATCCCTATCGTGGATTCGTATCATACATCTTCCAACTTTGCTCCAATTCAGATTCTCGAATTTTTAACAAAGTCGAATTATGACATTTTTTTTCGATAAATAATACAGTCGTAAAAATAATTTCTTCTAAATACACTATAATTTTCCCAAATTCTGCATAACAAATAAATATGATGCTTTGAGTTCATGTTTTGATTCTTTCTCTTGTAGTCTATATGATCGCAAGATGGGATACGTGTCCTGTTCAGGATAGAATATTTATAGATCTTTTTTCTTCCGGTCTACGGACTTTAGTTGGTCTCGATTTAATATAAGCTACAAGAGATTTTTCAAAAAAAAAAAAGAAAAATAAATATCATTCGACTAATTCAACACAATAACTCAAAACGTGCTACAATTTGCCCAAATTTTCCTTAATAAAAAAAGTAAGCTCATTATACTAACGTCTTTTGAATAGGCACAATAAAGTAAAATATTATTGAATTCTCGTGGAAAAATTCTTCTATGATGGCGTCCATAAACTCTATCACCAATGAAAAAGACATAAATTATAGTGTATAGTCGAAATTCTTCTATATACACTAGGGAGCTACTGAACCTCTAGAAGAGTTCAGGATGGGTACAGTCTCCATCTAGATAAATAATCTTGCATTCTTTCCTTTCATTCTTCTTCTTTTCTGTCTTTAATCTCGTCTATTTCTGCTATATCCTGTTCTTCCTCTGTGTATAATCTGATCTCTTGTCCCGGCATCACAGAACATTAATAAATATAAAAGCCTGTGAACACCCAATGGAACAGCACAAAGGAAAACTAGGTAGACTACTCTATCTCTTAAACCCTCACATGTCGGATCCTGTATTCGGTAATCCTCACTAACGCACCAAGCCCATTGGTCGAGCACCAAACCGCCCCCCCAATAACCTGAACGCAAGTCAAGAAAGAGCAAAATGACTCAATACTCATGATCACAAATGGTGAGTTCCGCACCAGAAAAGATATCACAAAGCAAAACTTCCCATTTTAAGTATCTCACTTTCACAAGACATCCATAAGGACATTGTTATGGCCCTTATCTCACAATCTCCAACAAAACAAAAATCCACAACTCTAGTACTCCACTTTATAGATGTTATGTAACGTATCACTAATAATTTACAAACTTAAAGATGGAAATAAAACTACCAGGTCAAAAAAATTCTATAAACATGACATATTCAATGAATTTGATGGAAAACTAGGATTACAATATAGCTATACTAAATGATTATAGTTTGTCCATTTCGAAAGAGAACTTCATATACGAAGAATTTCTCATGATACTTTCTTTGAAGATTTGCTTTTATGATTCTCTTTAACCTCTCTATGATGTTATTTTCATTGCTGAAAGCACCATGAAAGAAGTGGTAATATCATCAGAACAGAAACTAAAAAGTTGATAAAGTTCAAGTATCCTATATTGCAAATTGATAGTGTGTTTTGTCCAACTTATTACTATATTTTCTGCACTAAACAATTTCAGATAAATTCGGAAAAATTTATTTTAGTACTAATAATTACGATGCAGCAGTGATAAGTTCAGATAAAAATAGTATGATGATTTCAGAGCCTAAGCACCTACTACACTTAAGAAATTATAATTTATGTTGAGATTAATGGTGTGACTTGAGTGCACTATCATGCATTCATGTGTGACTCATGGGATGGAATCCTATGGAGTAAGTTAATGGGTGTATTAAGTTGGTGAATGGAGTAAGTTAATGGGTGTATTAAGTTGGTGACTTAATGTGGTGGTTTATAATGGAGTTTAAGTGTATATATTTTAATTCATGAAGTTATGAGGGGATGAAAAGGACTTAAACATATGGTATAATGATGCTAGTTAAGTATGTGGTAAATGTGATTAATGAAGGAGTTCATGAGTCAGAGTATCTAGTGTTGTACGATGTGCTCGAACAAGGCACTCATAGAAGAATCCTTGCCTTGAACGAGCATCACAAACAGAAGCTGACAAAATGCGGCAAAACAGGCTGCTCGAACAAGCAAGCAGCAGGTAGAAGATCAGTAGCTCCAGTAGTTTGCTGCTCAAACAAGCTCCTCATAGCTCGAACGAGCACTTTCAAGATCAGTGCATTGGATTCCAATTTCGACAGTTCAAGTTCTGAATTTGTTTAATTGTGCATTAATCCATAAGTCTTAATCATGCAATATTCTTTAATGTAATGACTCCTATAAATAGGGAGCTCCAATGAACATCAAAGTCATCAAAATACAAACCCCAAGCCTAAAAACATAGCCTTTGCATTCTCTTACATCATTTGTAATACTTCATTGTAAGAGTTGTATTTCTCTATTGTTATAATATAAACAAGACACTACACATCACGGAGGACGTAGCCATCATTGGACGAACCTCCTTAAATCTTTGTGTTCTTTTGCATTGTTTTATTTCCTTTAAACATTGTCATAGTCATTGAATTTCAATCGGTTCATCAAGATGCTTCAAACCTTGCGATCTTGGTAACATTAGAGGTTAAGTTCTATACTTAGACTCTAATCAAGCAATTATTTTAATTTAAAATAGAGAAAATTATAAGGAACTACCAATTCTATAGCACCTTTTGCAAAAAACTACTTAATCTAATTTTTTTTGCAAAAAAACTACCTTACATGATATTGTTGTTTGCAAAAGACAACCACTTGACGAAATCAGTTAGTTGACCGTCAAGTGTGTCTTTGACCTTGCACGTGACAGGCATGTGACTTCATCTGACGTCGTTTTGCCCTACTTGGTTTAACCTCCATGACCCGAACTCCTTAAACCCACCTCCATGTCTCTCTTCATCTTCTTCCAACAATCGTACCCTCACGTGCTTGAAATGAAATTCAATCTCTCACATCACGTGTGTCCCTCCTAACACCCCCAAATCTCCTTACCTCTGCTTTCTTTGTTCAAACCCTAATTTCAAGTTATTCGATTTTAAGAAACCCAGAAAATCTCAATCCAAAAATGGGTCGGAGCCCGGGTTTGTGTCTGGGTCTGGATCCGACGCAGAAAATTGACAGGTTATTGATGAGAAGGCTGCTAGGATTCTGACGTTAGCAGCGAGGATTACGAAGATTTCGATGAATAAAGTGGTTGTTCAATCGTCAAGTGAAGCTGAGAGAAAAGTTAGAGAATCTGCATTGGCTAAGAAAAGAGCTAATGAAGCAATTGACTATGTCATGAGTATTTCTTCAAAGTTTAATAATATCAAACCGTAGAAGGTTATTAACAATAATGTTGTTGTTCCGGTTTTAGCTCCTGATCCAGCCCCGAATTTAATCCCAATTAAGGTAGAGAAGATTGGTGGGGTCTGCAATGGTGGTGTTGGTCAAGTCAGTAATGGAAACGGCCCAGTCGCGATGGCGGTGGAGAGTAATGGAGGGAGTAATGAGAATCTTAATCATATTGGGAAGGATCAAATTGATAATGGAGGGAGTAATGAGAATCTTAATCCAATTGATAATCATATTGGGAAGGATCAAATTGATAATGGTGGTGTTGATCAAGTCAGTAATGGTGGTGTTTTTCCTTTTTTTATTTTTTTATTAAAATATTTGTTTTATTTTAAAAATATTTTAAAAAAATACAAGGATCAAATTGATAATGCCAAGTGGAGATCACGTGCCTGTCACGTGCAAGGTCAAAGATACACTTGACGATCAACTAACTAATTTCGTTAAGTGGTAGTTTTTTTTGTAAAAGATGCTATACAAAGATAATTTCATTTAATTTTCTGTTCAAAATATGTTCAGTTTGGCACTCATAAGTTCTGACTTCAGATAAGTTTAGCATTATTAAGTTAGATATAATAGACCCTAATTCTTTTTGGATAAAACAGAAAAAGGTAACCAGAGACAAGCAACAGCGCATGCAGATAAGTTGAGAAACCAGACCTTTGAATTCCACCATCAACAAAAACAGAAGAACGCAGGGACAAAGGAGGAACACACATGTTGGTAATTACAAGTTTTTCAGGTCTATCATTCAAATAGAGTAGCTCGCAATCCTGCAAGATGATAAATATTTAATTAAAAAACTAATAGAAGTTTTAATATCTTGTCCATAAGCAATTTATGAAAAATTTTATTCGGCTACAGATGTATAAGTTTTCACACCCTGCAAAACAATTGTGCAGAACCACACTCTAGTGATCATTAAGAATCTGGTTTGCAAAATTCATAGCATAAATATTCACCTGATCCAGCATTTGCTTAAATAATAACAATGCATCATGAGGATTTATAAAGGAAAGAGTGGAGCCTCCACTTTCTTCATCATTTTTATTCTCCCTCGGACGATCATGAACAATTTGCAATGCAGTTTTACCCTTTTTCAACTTTCCTGAAACATAACACTTGCTGCTAAATGTCAGCAGAAATGCCATGAGAAAGTAACTAAAACCTGACCAACAATACTTGGACTACATGTTGAGATTGATAATATATAATAACCTTTAATTGCAAAATTTATAGTCTTTATATAAAACACTCCAGACCATTATGTATGCGGCAGCAGAAGTTGTTACCTTAGGAGAGTTGAAGTTTAATTGTGTCAACGAAAATAGCTGGGCCAAATTAGAAGGAAGCTCAAGTGAACGCCCAAAAGTTGACATCAGGTTACAATGAAGTAGTTTACTTTGTTTTGCATTTTTATTTTGTAAAAATTAAAATATATAAATAAACTTAATCACAGAAACATATGAAAATTGTTAGTTGGTAGCCTTTTAAAAAAATGTAATTAAGAA
Source organism: Amaranthus tricolor (assembly GCF_026212465.1). Taxonomy (NCBI): domain Eukaryota; kingdom Viridiplantae; phylum Streptophyta; class Magnoliopsida; order Caryophyllales; family Amaranthaceae; genus Amaranthus; species Amaranthus tricolor. The sequence goes on along the minus strand of NC_080048.1, from coordinate 32,160,609 downwards.
GACAGTTATTGACAAAAAAAAAAAAATTATTCTATGGCATTTCTTACAAAGTCCATTTTTATAGGTAGTATTTGAAAAATAAAATTCATTTTAAAATTGTGTGTTTGAAATAGATCATCGTCATCATACCCAGTGTATCCTACTCATAGAAAACTATGGTCAGGGTTTGGGAAGGGAAGAAAGACGACAGTTCATACTCATAAAGGAGAGTGCGGTCACAGAGTCTCTCGACTCGAGAAAGGTTTGAAATAGATGAGATATTTATATAAAATATTATTGTCTAATGATAAAGACTAATAGCTTTTCTTAACTAAAAACTGAAAACGAAAAATAAAAGTTTGAGGACCCTAAATAGCTGCACATCTCAAAATGACATCACACAGTTACATTTGAGAAAAAGCACCATATGCGATATTTACATTCAAAACAATTCACAAGGAAGCACTTGAATTAGGAGAAATAAAATTAAACTAAAAGATTAAGGTGCTTAAAGGTGGAAACAAGGGACTACATATATTGTGAAGAAAAAAAAAAAAGATCTTAATGTAAAATTTTACCCATCACCCCCTAGGCCTTAGTTTAAATATCCCCACCCCCTCTTCCCCTCCTTCATCTCCTACACAATAAAATCATTTCATCCCCTTCTTAACAAACGAAGTAATATGGATAAAGAAATAAAATTCATTAGTGAGCCCTATATAATATTATTTTATTATTAATTATTTTAAGTACTATTATTATTATTGTTAGTTGTAGTAGTACTTCCTTCATTAAAAAAAACTTAATTTTAAAAAGAAAAAGTAAAAGTAAAGTAAAAAGTGAAGAAAAAGAAAAAGAAAAAAATAAAAAAAGTATTACCAACTTCATGATACAAATTCCAAACTTGTAGCATGAACAAGCCTTAACACTAATATTTACAGATTATTTTAACTAGTACCAACGTTATAATATAAATTCAGATAATTTCCAATAAAAACACACTTATCCCAAAAATCACTATCGATATATTTCCCTAACTCATCCTTTCTCGGAATTTTTCCCTTCATCTTCTTCACAACCTTTAATGGAAAAAGTAAGAATGACAATTGGGTTTGCAAAACTATGTCGCACCCTAGTGCAATGGTCGTACCGAGCACATATTCGACACCGGTATCCATGTTCACTGTATCGAACAACTGTGAGCCGACGAAAACAGAGAGTCCTAGTAACATAGCATGAGGTATATCATAATGCATAAAACCAATAATAAAAATTTTCTATAAACAAGCTCCCACGCTAGAAGGGGAGTCATACGAATGGAACCTTATCTTTCCTACAATGATATGCTCTTTACAATTCTCCCTAATAATGATAAGAAAAAAAAAAAAAAAGAAGAAATGTAAAAACATCCAGATATATTAATCTTGTTTTGTAATGGGGAAAAACACCATGTTGACAATAGAATCGGAACTATTTTCCATAAAGCTAAATCAACAAATTCCTCATCATGATCCATTCAATACTAAAATGAGAGCTTGATTAGAGTCTAAGAACAAATCTTAACCTCTAATATCACCAAGATCGAAAAGGTTTGAAGTACCTTGATGTGTTTGAATGTACATATGATCTTCCTATTTATAGGGTGATTACATTAATGAGTATTCTATACATTAAGGCTAAGAATTAATAACAATAACCTCTAATATCCTGTTATAGTCTCTTTGACCATGATCCATATGTGCTAAATTGTATTAATATGCAAGTTTTTTCTGAATGTGCCGCTAGACTGTTTGACAAATTGAAAAGGGCTCTCACCTTTATTTTTGTAGTTGTTTTACTTTCGAACTACTTCTATTTTGTTGGTTTAAATTTTTCAGAGGAGTTGGATAAGATGCTGAGAGCTTTGTCATGTCCAATCTTGAGCACAACAGTCGAGCTACAGACATTAAACAATCGCTTTACAGGAGGCTACCCGTACTTTTAGTTACATTTTTTTTTTGTGTTAGTTCTTTTTACATAAAGAGAGATTTTAAATTTTGCATCTCATTTGTTTTTAGAGCTGGCGACATAAAAAGTAGGAGCTATAAGGTAGGTATTTGGGTAGGCTATATTGGAGGAATAACCGTAGAATTTCTTTCATTTTTCATGTTTTTTAGGAGTTATAAAGAGGTTGAAGCGTAGGGACTTGGGTACCTTCTATTTGTACTCTTATTAGTTGTTTTGTTTGTAGTGTGACAAGTATGGGGGAAAGTGGTATGGTTTTCTTGGAACACTTGGTCACACTAGGGTATTATTAGAGGAGCCTGGGAAAGGGAGGCATAAGAAGTAGACTAGATTTGGAGACTGTGTCTTAACCTTCATTTTTCACTGTCAACCTTGATTTGCTCGAAGACGAGCAAAGGTTAAGCATGGGGGAGTTTGATAAGTGAAAATATTTGCACTTATTTATATCATTTTATACTCCTTAATGATGGTCGTTGTTAGTAATTCCATGCTTATTTTAAAGATTTATGCTACTTTACTCGTTTTGGTTATTCATGTTGATTTTGAGTGGTTTTGATTGTTTTAAGCATTATTCTCATGGTTTTAATGATGACGAAGTTTACTAAGAAGATTTTAGCTCGGGCGAAGATGTTCTACAAAGAAAATGAGCAAAAGAGTGTTTATAATGCAAAAGTTTTGAGGTGAAATTTGATATATGTCTAATCTTTTAGCCATAACTTTTGATAGGAAGATTTCATTAAGACAAGGTTTGCGGCATTGGAAACTAGACTTCAAGAGCTTTCCAACGGATTTCGATAATCGAACAAGAAATGACGATCGTTTGAAATTTGCTGAAATTGTTAGACAAAAAAGCCGACTCGGCTTCCCTATCTTGGAGATGGCCGCCAACTAGGCTTTTTCTTCTGGATTCCAGGCAGCGTTTTTTTTCATCACTTTAATTGTGTATTATTTTATTTTATTTTTATTTTTAGTTAACTTCTTAGGTTTTATTTAGGGGTTAATGAGGAGCATTTAGGTTAAGCCTCCTTTAGGGAGTATAAGGGGGGAAATTGAAAAACCCCTCCTTTCTCCTTCTTCCTCTATAAAACTCCATTTTTTAATACTGGTAAGATTTTAATTTCTTGTCTTTAATTTACTTTCTTATAAGTAGTTTAATCTTTCTAAAGTAGTATTGTTCTTCATATTTTTGTCTCTTGAATCTTTAATTGTGTGTCTCATAGTTTAATTATTGTTTTTCCTTGTAAATTTCATTATTATCATCTTTTATCATGCTTAATTTCATTCTAGGGTTTGTATTCATTGTTTCCACCACGAATAGTGAGTAGATTTATTTTCTAAGGTTAGGGTTTGAACCTATAATTCAAGTATGATTTGATTATTGAATGTGTCTATGAAATTAGGATTAAAGTGATTGAATTGTACCAATAATTCTAAATTAAATATGCTTTGTTGGACTAGTCAATAGAACTAGCGTGTGAGATTAGGATAAAATTTGCTTTAGGGTAAATTTTAATTAAATTCTTATTAATTCGTTTAATAAAACTAGCGTGTGAGTTTGAGATTAACAAGATCATATTTAATCACATAATTAATCCGGCATTTCATAGACACTAATAAGAGTTTGATCATACGAGAATTTAGGGGATTTCCGACACCCTAGATCTATCATATAGTTTCAATCCATATTTTCATTGCATTTTTAGTTTATTAGTTAAACAACCAATCAACCTTTTTTCTCCTTAAGCAATATAATTAGTAAAGATTAGCAAGTTACTTGTCCTAACTTACTCGTGTTCAACCCGCGACTACACGTACACCGTGTGTTTACGGTTAAATAAAATCTGCATATCAGGAAGGTTGAACCTTCTCTTGTATATCACTGGGGTTTACAACATTATCGATGGGCGTTTCTACACTAGAGACTAACATGTTATTTTCATCAAATACAACTTCTCTAAAAGTAATTATTCTTTTTGACTCTTCACACCACACCCTATACCCCTTTACACCCACTCCATATCCCACAGATATGCATTTTCTAGCCTTAGGTTCTAACTTTCCATTATTTACATGAATATAAATCAGACAACCAAAGACTCTAAGACTAGAATAATTTACCGAAGTGTTGTACCACACTTCTTGTGGTGACTTGAATTTTAAGGCTGTATAAGGTGAGAGATTGATCAAGTAACATGTCGTGGCCACCACTTCGGCCCAAAAATGCTTCCCCAATTTAGCTTGCTTTAGAATACACCGTACTCTCTCCAACAACGTTTTGTTCATCGTTGTTGGCCTCTTAAGGTTTTGATGATGACTTCACTTTTAAATAAACAAACATATTTTTAGAGATTGTTTTGTAGGTATATATCCGGTTTAATTTGAATCGTTGATGAAGCCTATGACTTGATTCGTGGAAGTTGTACATGTCTCAAATATCCAAGAAGTTGGGCAATTGCTTTAGAAGTCAGTTTACTGTTCCTAGAGTTGAAGTCCTGACGAAAGTTGTAGATGGAGACAGTGCGCTGTTCCCCACGATACAGGTCTGAAGAAGACATTGACTAGAAGTTACGAAAATTATGTTTTCTATTTTTAGTTAATGTAAAAGGTTAAAATTTAATTAGTTGCTTAATTAAATTTATTTATTAATTGGCTAAATGTTTTTTAAACGCCTAAAAACATGGAGAAGACTAATTCCTTGTTTATCTCCTATAAACTCGGACATCCAAGAGACTTGTTCTCTACTTTGAATTAGTCTCCTACATTTTAGGATCTTCCTTTAACCCATGTAATATTAACCGTACAGCAGTTATGTTCCACTCCTACTTTCAACTAACTTCCCACTTTCTTTGGGAGCAAGTAAGTTTATGGAAGTCGTGGGATAAGTGCATCTCATGGAGAACGTGGGCTGAGTGCACTGACGGCTGTTCCCTTTATAAAAGAGGGAAGCTACGGTTAAGCGGATATGAAGAGAGAGTGTCCATTTAAGGGAGATCATTCAAAGAAAAATATTTTCTGTTTTTGAATGCCAATTAATTCATTATATTTTTCTTGAGCAACTACTTAATTTTAATCTTCATGAGAATTGGCCTTGTAAAGGGTAATTAAGTGTTTTGTTGTAATTAGACTTATGGGAAGTCTAAGGGAATAGAGAATAGAATCGAGAGAAGAGAAAGAGAAGGAGAGAAAGAGAAGAGAAGAGAAGTAGGCCTAAGTAGAGAAGCTTTGAGTAAAGCATTTAGAGAATTGAGAAGCTTCAAGTGAAGCAAACATTGTTTTGTGTAATTGTAATTGATTGCCTTAACATAGTGAGAATTTTGAAATCCCGGGGGGTCGTGGTTTTTCCTTCTTATTAGGCCAAGAAGGTTTCCACGTAAAATCTTTGTCTCCTTTATTATTTTTCTTTTCGTTTTTGAGTTTAAGTTTTGTTCTTTACTTGATACAATTCCGCAAAAATTAGAGGCAAAAATCTTAAACCTACTACACAACAATTCACCCCCCCCTCTTGTTGCATTCGATCATCCATTAGCATTCCTACAATTGGTATCAGAGCCCTGTTCCTCATTTAATCAGGAAACCCTGAGAGCAGTATCCTGTTCCCTGGAAAGATGTTGAAGATGAACGAGCGTATGGAAGAGGAGTACTCCACACAAAGGCCACCCATGTTCGATGGGAAATTCTATACTTACTGGAAAAATAGAATGGAAATCTTCATAAAGGCCGAAAACTATCAAGTTTGGAGAGTCATTGAAATTAGAGACTTTGAGGTGATGACCATCAACTCCAACAATGAAGCTGTTCCAAAACCAATCACTGAATATGAAAAAGAAGATTTTCAAAAGATGGAGATGAACGCTCTTGCTATCAAGTTACTTCACTGTGGGCTTGGTCCAAATGAGCACAATCGTATTATGGGTTGCAAAACCGCTAAGCAGATTTGGGACCTGCTAGAAGTTACCCATGAAGGTACTAGTGAAGTAAAGCGATCCAAGATTGACTTGCTAATGTCCAAATATGAAAGATTCGTCATGGAACCGAGGGAAAACATTCAAGAGATGTTCACTAGGTTCACAAACATTACGAATGAGTTAGTCTCTCTTGGTAGAATCATTCCCGTTGATGAACAAGTTAGGAAAGTACTTAGAAGTCTTCCTCAAGACGAACGCTGGAGAGCAAAGGTCACTGCCATCCAGGAGTCCAAAGATTTCACCAAGTTTAATTTGGAAGAGTTGGCTGGTTCCCTCATGACTCATGAATTGCATTTGGGAACAGCTGACAGTTCCCGAAACAAAGGATTGGCTCTAGCAGCAGATGATAGTGAAGAATCAGAAGATGGTGAAGAGGAAGCAGCTTTGTTGGCACGTAAATTCAAAAAATTCTTCAGGAACAGAAGATATGGAAATCAAAGAAATAATAAAGAAAAGGGAACTACAAACTTGAAGACAAATTTTGAATGCCACAAATGCGGGAGCACTGAACACTTCATCAAGGATTGCCCTCAATGGAAAAATTAGAGGGGCAAGGGAAAAGCAAGAGAAGTTGGAAGACAATATAAGAAGGGAAACTTCAAAACTGATTTTAGAAAGGCAATGATCGCAACTTGGGGTGATACGGAGAGCGAGGCTGAGACAGAAGCTCCAGTGGAGGAAGAAACCGCAAATCTGTGTCTCATGGCATCTCATGAAGAGTCTAAAGAAAAAGAGGTAATGTCTTCTAGTCCATCCCTTAAACAACTGTCTAAACTCAGTAAGAATAAATTAATTAAGTTGCTCTTGGAGACACAAGAGAAATTAGAAAAACAGAATACCAAGTGTCTCCAAATCGAGAAAGACCTCAACTCAAACAAGGATCATGTATCCTATCTAAATTCATTTAGAATAGATGTACAAAGCAGATTTTTTAATTTGCTAGATCAGAATGTTGTTTTGAAAGAGACAATTGAGAAATTGAAACAAGAATTTATTTTCCTTAGTATCGAAATGAATCAAAACAGATTGTTAGGATTAAGTAAAGATGCAAACAATATATCTACTCACATGGTTAACACTGAATTTCAAAAGTTGAAATCAAAATTAGAATCCTACGAAATTGAAAATGAAAATTTGAAAAATAAAATAAATTTAAGAAGAAAAGGGAAATTCAATGAAATTCCCAAATGGATTCTAAATGCTAAAATCAAAAGTAAAGAAGGACTAGGCTATATGAAGAATGATAAAAAGAAAAAGGTCTATGTAGATCTCCCTAGTAGCAAAATATGTTCCTTCTGTGGTAAAAGTGGACACCTGAAACATCAATGTATAAAGAAGGAACAGCATATCAAAGCAAATAAAAATTATGTCGAACGAATATGGATTAAGAAATGTGATTCAAGTATTGTCGACAAGGAACCCAAGGATGAATGGGTTCCTGTACCTAACCATTAGTTTGCTTTGCAGGTTCAAGTGAGGGGGAACAACTCATGGTATCTCGACAGTGGGTGTTCCAAGCATATGACGGGTGACAAATCTAAATTTCTCTCACTTGAAGCCTATGATGGGGGAACAGTAACCTTCGGTGACAACATGAAGGGTGAGATAATTGCCAAAGGAAAGGTTGGAAGGTCTAGTTCCCATGCCATCGATAACGTATTTTTAGTCGAGAATTTAAAACACAATTTGTTAAGTATTTCTCAATTTTGCGACAAAGGTAACTCTGTTAAGTTTACTTCTGAACGATGCATAATTTCTAGGAATAGTACAGAAGACCCTGTGCTGGAGGGAATCAGAAAAGGGAACACCTATGTGGTGGACCTGGACACTGTTCCCAGAAACAGTCTAACGTGTTTAAGTGTTATTGAAGAAAACCCACTTCTTTGGCACAAACGTCTAGGTCATGCTAGTTATTCATTGATTAACACATTAAGATCAAAAGACCTAGTAAGAGGATTACCTGCAATAAAATTCCTTAAAAATGAAGTTTGTGATCCTTGTGCTAAAGGAAAACAAGTGCGGTCATCCTTTAAATCAAAGAACGTTGTGACTACCACTAGACCATTAGAATTAATTCATATGGATTTATGTGGACCTATGAGAACACAAAGTCGTAGTCGCAAAAGATATGTGTTTGTCATAGTTGATGATTTTAGTAGATTTACTTGGACCTTATTTTTAGCAAGCAAAGATGAAGCTTTCGATGAGTTTGTATCTTTTGCAAATAAAATACAAAAATCTACCAATAATTCAATTGTTCACATTAGATCGGATCATGGCAAAGAATTTGAAAACTCAAACTTCATGAATTATTGTGATGAACATGGTATAAATCATAATTTTTCCGCTCCTAGAACACCACAACAAAATGGAGTGGTAGAAAGGAAAAATAGGACCTTAGAAGAAATGGCTAGGACCATGTTGATTGCTAGTGGTCTACCTAGGAATTTTTGGGCAGAAGCCGTCAATACTGCATGTTATATTCTTAATCGTGTATTAATAAGACCAATCACTTCTAAGACACCCTATGAATTACTCAAAGGTGTTAAACCAAATATTTCCTATTTTCGTGTGTTTGGATGCAAATGTTTTGTACATGTGAATGGTAAACGAAATATAGGTAAGTTTGATGAAAGAAGTGATGAAGCAGTATTCCTCGGTTATTCATCACATAGCAAAGCTTACAGAGTTTATAATAAGAGAACAATGTGTGTAGAGGAATCTATTCACATAATTTTTGATGAAACTAACTTTTCAACAAGTGAACAGGAAACAAATAATATTAAAATAGGCCTTGCAAATTTAGAAGAAGATGATGAAGGAGTTAAAATGCAAGATCCAGGAACAGCAGGTGAACAGTCAATACAAGAAGAGGCAGAGGAAACTGACCAAATCCAGGAACTGCCAGCTCAACAGGACCAGCAGACTGTTCCCAATCCAGCTGTTCCCGCAGATGACCAAGATGATCCAGTAGCTGAACAAAATGCAAATCAAGATGCTGAATCAGAACATGCTACTGTTCCCTCCAGAGAATTTGTGCCTAAACCTTGGAAATACCAAAGTTATCATCCTCTTGATCTGATTATAAGTGATATGAATAAAGGAACACAAACCAGATCCCAACTGAGAAACTTTTGTGCACACTTTGCGTTCCTATCATCACTTGAACCCAAAAATCACGAAGAAGCTCTAAAGGATTCCGAATGGATAGTAGCCATGCAAGATGAATTAAATGAATTTGAAAGAAATAAAGTGTGGCACTTAGAACCCAAACCAAAAGGCAAGAAAGTAATTGGTTTGAAATGGGTATTTCGGAATAAGCTAGATGAGCATGGAATAATTGTAAGAAATAAAGCAAGACTCATGGTCAAAGGGTACAATCAACAAGAAGGTATTGATTATACTGAGACATTTGCTCCGGTAGTAAGGTTAGAGTCTATTAGAATTTTAATTTCTTTTGCTGCATTCATGAATTTTAAATTATATCAAATGGATGTGAAATGTGCTTTTTTAAATGGCTTTCTTGATGAAGAAGTTTTTGTTGAACAACCCCCAGGTTTTGAAAATACCTCTTGTCCTGATCATGTTTACAAGCTTGATAAAGCCCTATATGGCTTGAAGCAAGCTCCTAGGCAATGGTATGAAAGACTTTCAAAGTTTTTGATTCAAAATAACTTTGTAAGAGGAAAAATCGACAAAACCTTGTTCTTTAAGAATAAAGGTTCTAATATTTTGGTTGTTCAAATTTATGTTGATGATATTATTTTTGGTGCCACTAATGATTTATTATGTAAAGAATTTGCTAACCTAATGGGCACAGAATTTGAAATGAGCTTGATGGGAGAACTAAATTTCTTCCTTGGGTTACAAATTAAACAAACCGAAAATGGTATCTTCATTCATCAACAAAAATATATAAAAGAACTTCTAAAGAAATATGGTCTAACAAATGCTAAAACCAACCATACACCCATGGCTACAAATGTTAGATTAGATGAAGACCTAAAAGGAACTAACGTAGATCAAACAATGTATCGAGGCATGATAGGTTCCTTATTATATCTAACTGCAAGTAGACCCGATATTTCATTTAGTGTTGGTTTATGTGCTAGATTTCAATCAAATCCTAAAGAATCACATCTCACGGCAGTCAAACGAATTTTAAGATATTTGAAGGGAACAGACGACTTGTCCCTATTTTATCCTAAAAGTGATGTTTATGATTTAAAAGGTTTTAGTGATGCAGATTATGCAGGTGATCTAGTTAATAGAAAAAGCACGTCAAGTATGGTACAATTTCTTGGCTCATGTTTAGTTTCATGGAGTTCCAAGAAGCAAAATACTGTTGCATTATCCACTGCCGAAGCTGAATACGTAGCAGCAGCAGCTTGCTGTTCCCAAATGCTTTGGATAAAACAGCAACTAAGAGATTTTGGTATTAAAGTTGAATGCATTCCTATTTATTGTGATAATACCAGTGCCATATGTATATCCAAAGATCCAGTGCATCATTCTCGTGCTAAACATATACATATTAGACATCATTTTCTTAAGGATAACGTAGAACACAAAAATATTATATTAAGGCATGTTAACACAAATGAACAAGTTGCAGATATTCTGACCAAACCACTTCCTAGGGAACAATATGAAAAGATGAGATTGGAACTTGGTATGATCAAGCTCCACTAAAGTTGGTTGCATAAAATTTCCAATAAAGCATCATAAAAAAAGAGGGTCAGGAATCAACCTCAAAATTTTGATTGAAAATCAATTATTGTATGGATCAGGTAAACACGTAATGAAGTTTGTACTATGAATATTTTCTTGTTTGCATGTTGTTAGTTTGATCAGACCACAGCAATATGTTTGTCATTTTCTTTATAATTTATTCATATTTCACATTTTTCTTAAAAATGTACGGCCAACTGAAATTAAAAACAATAGGAAACGGTTTTCAATCCCATCACTTCAAAATCCTTCCATATCAAAAGCAATGATTAGAACATTTAAGGGGATTGGACTTGAGGTAACCGTCACTTCACCGCTTTATTAACCTTTCCCGTACTTCACACTTCACACGCCTTCTTCAAAAACCGTCTCAAGAAACCGTCCTTCTTCTTCCTCAACCTTTCAAAATTCAAACATGAAAACACCAAAATCAAGCAAGAAAACTTCAAAATCAGGAAAGAAAGCCTCTACATCTCACCAAAACACCCAGCCAAAACCTTTAAAAATTGTTCATCCATCCCCATTACTGGAAGATGTACCATTACCATCCCAAGAAACTACTGAAAATATTGGAACAAAACGCAAAACATTCTCACCAAAAAGTGAATCATCCTCCAAAACGGCCAAGCGTTTGAAGCAAGTTGATCCTAACAGTGCTGAAGAGATTGCAAAGGAAATGTCTGTCGGATTTGGGGTAGATAAGTACTGGTATGACTCTACACACTTTCCTCAACTTCATACTATTTTAAAATTTCAAGAATGGGAGGTTTTGATGACTGAGTTTAGTTGTAATCCCATCTTCCCAAATATTATGCGAGAGTTTATTTCAAACTTCTCCAATGACAGTGGAAAGTGTTCTAGTATGGTTAGGAACATGAAATTAGAGTTTAACAGCGCTTTGTTGGCAGAATGGTTCAAAATTCCGAATGTTGGGTTTGATACATATAGTGTTGGTACTAAGATAGTCTTTTCTGGAATAAATGAAAAAAACGATTTTTAAGTTTTTAGGGGTTGAACAAAAAAGGGGTAAAATCAGTCACAATGTCTTGTCTCCAATGCATAAATTACTCTATAATGTAGCACGAAGATTCATCTTGCCCCGAAACTCTAAGAGGAGTGAGGTGAGTCTACGTGATGCAACTTTGATTTATTGCATGGACAATCAAATAAAAATAAATTTTCCATCTTTGATGATATCACATTTATCTGACTGTATTGAGAAAAAGAATGTTGTTGGCTATGGTGGGCTGTTGACATGGATTTTTCGTAAGTTTGGTGTACCATTGGATGGGCTGGAGTTCCCAATGGGTCCCAATATGAAAATTGGTGCACGGTGTCTGAAAAATTTGCATCTCCAATTAAACGATGAAGGGGTGTTAATAAATGAATCAGAAGAAGTAATTGATGTAGGTTCTGATGAGGAGGAAATGGAGGAAGAAGAAGAAGAAATTGAAAAAGAAGTAAAAATAAAGAAAGGAAAAAGAAGAGGAAAAAGAAAAAGAAAAAGAAAAAGAAAAAGAAGAAGTAGTAGAAAAGGAAGAACAAGGGCCTGTTCCCACTGAAGAAGAGGAACAGGAGGAGGGGACAAGAACTAAGGGGGAACAAGGAGAGGAAGAAGCTTTAGGAAAAGAAGTGCCTCATGATCTCTGTCATGATTCCAGTGATGAAGAGGTTATGATTGCATTAAGGAGGAAGGGTAAAGCTATTCAAAGGAAGAGTAGGAGGCTTGCTTCAAAACGAAAGGCTGCAACGGTTGATGATATCACTTCTGAAACCATTCCTGAGCCTACTTTAAACGAACCTCTCTCACCCAAGCCAACCACTTCACCACCAAATCAAACTTCATCACCACCTCCATCACCTATTCACTTTACACCACCACCATTTCCATCATCTCCTGGTATTGGTTGTGCTGATCCTATTCCTACAGCATCTTCACATTCTGTTCTCTCCAAGCTTAATGATCTACAGTCTCAATTCAGTACTTTTCAAGATGAAGTTCGTGTCTCACTCGCTTCAATTGTTGATCAACTGACCATGATGGAGCATCGTCTTGGTGCAAAGTTAGATACAGTAGAAGTGTAGACCGAATATGTGGACGAAGAAGAGACTGCCCCTTGAACCCTCTCCCTATGTTTTTAAGATTTGATTGGCTGTTACATTTCACAAACAATTTCACCTTTTATTTTGTACCATCTGAGGTACAAAGTTGTATTGTTGAACAATTGCTACTTTTCTTTATTTGCTTTTATTAATGGTCTGTGACAATTGACTATATGCAGGTTTGATTTTTATTCATGGCACTTACTCTTATTATTGTTTCTTGCTTTCATCACTAACAAATCTATTTGGTTTGTGCTGAGGTTTGATAACCCCAATTCTTTTTGATTGATGACAAAAGGGGGAAGATTATGCACAAACTTAAGAGGAGAAGTGAATACACAATTACATATCTTGGTTGATTAATATTGATTCTATGTTTAGTGATCATCTGTGTTGCTAAGTTTTTGAGGATATTTATTGTTCTTGTGCATTTGTTCTCAAAATGTTTTTGATTGAAATTATTTAACAATGTGTGTTAGTTTAATTATGTTAGTTATTATGTCAGTTTATTTTAGTTTAACTTAGTTTATTTTATTTAAGTTTTAGGTTAATTAATTTTGAAAGTTTTGAAAAAAATATTTGATATTATGGAGTAAACTGTTTTATTGTGAATACTTGGTAAATTATATTGTAACGAGTTGATTTGCTAAGTTATTTAGAGTTGCTTTAATCTCTAGTATGCTCTAAGAAATTTGTTTTACTCTATTTTACTTAAGTTTGTTTATAAAGTTTGCCATCATCAAAAAGGGGGAATTTGTTGGCCTCTTAAGGTTTTGATGATGACTTCACTTTTAAATAAACAAACATATTATTAGAGATTGTTTTGTAGGTATATATCCGGTTTAATTTGAATCGTTGATGAAGCCTATGACTTGATTCGTGGAAGTTGTACATGTCTCAAATATCCAAGAAGTTGGGCAATTGCTTTAGAAGTCAGTTTACTGTTCCTAGAGTTGAAGTCCTGACGAAAGTTGTAGATGGAGACAGTGCGCTGTTCCCCACGATACAGGTCTGAAGAAGACATTGACTGGAAGTTACGAAAATTATGTTTTCTATTTTTAGTTAATGTAAAAGGTTAAAATTTAATTAGTTGCTTAATTAAATTTATTTATTAATTGGCTAAATGTTTTTTAAACGCCTAAAAACATGGAGAAGACTAATTCCTTGTTTATCTCCTATAAACTCGGACATCCAAGAGACTTGTTCTCTACTTTGAATTAGTCTCCTACATTTTAGGATCTTCCTTTAACCCATGTAATATTAACCGTACAGCAGTTATGTTCCACTCCTACTTTCAACTAACTTCCCACTTTCTTTGGGAGCAAGTAAGTTTATGGAAGTCGTGGGATAAGTGCATCTCATGGAGAACGTGGGCTGAGTGCACTGACGGCTGTTCCCTTTATAAAAGAGGGAAGCTACGGTTAAGCGGATATGAAGAGAGAGTGTCCATTTAAGGGAGATCATTCAAAGAAAAATATTTTCTGTTTTTGAATGCCAATTAATTCATTATATTTTTCTTGAGCAACTACTTAATTTTAATCTTCATGAGAATTGGCCTTGTAAAGGGTAATTAAGTGTTTTGTTGTAATTAGACTTATGGGAAGTCTAAGGGAATAGAGAATAGAATCGAGAGAAGAGAAAGAGAAGGAGAGAAAGAGAAGAGAAGAGAAGTAGGCCTAAGTAGAGAAGCTTTGAGTAAAGCATTTAGAGAATTGAGAAGCTTCAAGTGAAGCAAACATTGTTTTGTGTAATTGTAATTGATTGCCTTAACATAGTGAGAATTTTGAAATCCCGGGGGGTCGTGGTTTTTCCTTCTTATTAGGCCAAGAAGGTTTCCACGTAAAATCTTTGTCTCCTTTATTATTTTTCTTTTCGTTTTTGAGTTTAAGTTTTGTTCTTTACTTGATACAATTCCGCAAAAATTAGAGGCAAAAATCTTAAACCTACTACACAACAATTCACCCCCCCCCTCTTGTTGCATTCGATCATCCATTAGCATTTCTACAATCGTCTCCGCAACACCATTTTGTTGTGTCTTTCTTGCACAAGCTCTATGTCTAACAATACCTTCACTAGCAAAATATTGAAGAAATTTATTATCAACAAATTCAAGACCATTATCGGTTTTCAAGGTCTTGATGCTCCTACCAGTCTTTTTCTCAATCATTTTCTTCCATTCTAAGAAAACATCAAATACTTCATTTTTATGTTTGATGAAGTAACACCAAACTTTCCTTGAGAAGTCATCTATGAAAGTTAAATAGTAATTACAGCCACCAACAGAGGGCTTTCTTGAAGGCCTCCACAAATCGGAATGAATATAGTCAAATATCCCCTTGGTGTTGTGTATGGCGGGTTTGAACTAATCCTCTTGTGTTTCCCATCAACACATTCTTTGCAAACCCAAGTTTCCCAAACTTTTTACCATCAAATACGCCTTGTTTAGAAAGTTTATACATACCTCTTTCACTCAAATGACCAAGTCTCAAGTGCCAAAGCATTGTTTCATGATCGGACACTTTGTTTTTAGAAACATTTGCCAAGCCAGAGCTAGTTGAACTTCAAGAGCATACACACTCCCATTCATCTCCTTCTTTATCGCAACAAGTGACCCTCTAGCAACCTTCATGACTCTACCTTCACAGGTGATTTTACACCCGATCTTATAAAGAGTACCCAAAAATTATTCTTTTTCAAACCCGAAACACATCTCACATCCAACAAAGTTCTCACCATTCCATCAAACATTCTCATTTTCACACTTCTAACCCCGACCACCTTACATGTAGTATTGTTTCCATTGTCACATTTCCCCCATCAACACTCTCATATGTTTGGAAGAAACTCTTGTTGGGTGTCATATGGAATGTGCACCCCGATTCATGAATCCATTCATCATTATTTTTGTACCCATGTATGGCAAATAATACACCACCATCATCACTATCATTCATGTAACTAGCATCAGCATTACTAGTAGTGTCCCTAAACCCATCATCACTAGCAACTTTCTTTTTCCATTTTCAACAATTCTTCTTGATGTGGCCTTTAAGCTAGCATTAGCTGTAAGTCTTATTTCTATTAGGCCCTTATGACTTCGACCTCCCTTAACCCTTGTTTCCACTCCCACTAGTGGAACATTTCTCAGGAGTCCTCCCTCTAACAAATAAACATCGCTCGAGCCACCTTGTGTTCTATGTGACATTTGTGTGTCAATTAAATCCCTTTGTGTTAAGGCATTTCTCACATCATCACTATTCAAGTTTTCTCAACCATAAAGTAGAGTTTCTCTAAAATTCTTGTAAGAAGGTAGAGAACATAAAAGATAAATAGCCAAATCTTCATCATCAAGTTTGACTTTAATGTTTTGTAAATCCATAACAATAAAATAAAACTCATCAAGATGAGGTTTCAAAGGTTACCTTCCCCCAATCGCAAATCATAGAGTCTACTATTCAAAAGTAGTCCACTGGTAAAACTCTTGGTCATATAGAGTGATTCTAATTTTTCCCTATACCCTTAGTTGTAATTTCTTTGACAACCTTTTTTAGCACTTCATTGGAAAGGCATAGTTGAATTGCCGAAAGTGCCCTTGTATCAATCTTTTTCCATCTTGCTGCGATCACGCCCTCGGGCATTTTTTCTACACCATCAACTGCTTTTTGCACACCATTTTGCATCAAAATGGCTCTCATCTTGACTTATCATAAGCCAAAGTTCACACTGCTATCAAACTTCTCTATGTCAAGCTTCATTGTGGACACGTTTCACCAACAAACGACTTCTTAATCACCGTAACAACGAATTGGCTCTGATACCAATTGAAATAAGAGCTTGAATAGAGTCTAAGAACAAATCTTCACCTCGAATATCACCAAGATCGAAAGGTTTGAAGTACCCTGATGAACAATAACAATCTCAATGAACTAACAACGTTTGAAAGGAAATAAAATGCAAAACTTGACACAATGATTTAAAGAGGTTCACCCAATTATGATTACGTCCTCCGTGGTGTGTAGTATCTTGATTATACTATTTTAACGGAGTATAACACTCTTACAAATGAAAAATTACAATTAAGTAAGAGAATAACAAAAGTTATATTTAGGCTTGGGGTTTGTATTTGATGTGTTTGGATATACATATGAGCTCCTTATTTATAGAGGTGATTACATTAATGAGTACTTTATACATTAGGCTAAGAATCAATAGGATTGAAACAGCTCTAAGCATTCAAAAGGTTGAAAACAGCATCCAAAACATTAGACTAAGCTGCTCGTTCAAGCTACTAAAGTGCTCATTCGAGCCGCCCTTCCAAGAACCAACTGCCAACTTCTGACTATAGTGCTCGTTTGAGCACACCCTGTTCTGATCATTATGTTGCATTCTGATCCTTGTGCTCGCTCAAGGCAGGTCAATATATTTGGATGCCTCATTCAAGGCATCTATTGCTATACAGAAAACTCTTCAAATTCCTTATCAAATCTCTTCATTCATCATGCCATCTTAATAAGCATGTTTAAGAATCTCCTTTAATTCCATCATAACTTCAAGAATTAAACACCATACTTAAATACCATCATCAATCATACACATTAAGTCCAACTTAATCACCCATCTTTAATCCTACATAGCATCCACACCTCTATGCACAAATAAATGCGTAGACTTGAATGGTGCACTCAAGACACAAATCACTTTAACAAATACAAAGAAAATACTCAAAATAAAGCATAAAATATCAAGCCATCAATAAAGCCACGGAAAACATAGTTGGTTATAAGTTTTAACAAAATTATCAAATAAATAAACTAGACACACGCCTTGCATATACACTTTAAAACATTTAGGAATAGTACCAATGTAGCCAATGTTAAAAATAGGCAATGCAAGAGTCAAGAATCCATAATGGCCCGACAATCTTCATATTTCGCATGACATGTTGCGCAAAGGCCAATACTTTTGTTTGGAGGCCCCTATAGTCAAAGAAACCAATAATGAGCATCAACTGCAAACCTAAAAATAAAAATATGTTGCATATCAAAAAATTTTAAATAAATGAAAAAAGAAACATTGGAATTGCATTACCACAAGTCTCAACTAAACAAATTTCTTCCTAAGTGTCATTCCATGACAACCAATCCTCAACTATCAGTTTCATTTCACAAGCTTCATAAAGTATTATCATAGGCCAAATTGATCGGGTAGAAATGAACTAGAAGAAACATAAATTCTCTTCTACTTCTCCCACAATTTTGATTCAAAAAATACTTATAAAATGGTGAAAACGTAGCATGACTCGATTAAACATGAGCAATCGTGTAAAACTAGCATCAATTAACACAAGGAGTGAATATTTTAATACTCATCCCAAAATTTTGATAAGGGCTTGTTTCTTATCAATTCTGTTTTTCGATTTTTCGTTTTTAAAAACACAAAACCTAGCTTTCTTTTAAGTTTCCGTTTTTTCATGATAGTTTTTATTCTTTCAACACTAGTTGTCATACATAATAATCAAACACTATTTTAAAATTAATCAATCTTGCAGCATTAGAAATAGATTTGAGATAGGTTTAAGATTTTAGATAAATTCATTCATTTTAAATATCAAACTCAAACCCATAATCTAGGATTAAAATTGTAAACCCAAAGTGAATTCCCCATAGATGATAGGTTACGGATCAAAATACGTTTTAGCCTCATTTTTTACTTTTCTAATTATACATTTTGAGTCTGAATGAGAGTATGTCTTACCCAAAGTTTAAAATTATTTGTTGAATAATTTGCGAAATACAACTTTAAAGTTAAACACTTTTGCGAATTATAGACTCAATGTTAATTTTTTCAAATTACAGCCACCAAAGTTTAAAAGTCTACAACGTTCAGACCAAATCACATAATTTCGACCATTTTGGTGGTCGAAAATTTAGGTTATGTGATCGAAATTCTGTAATTTATCCTGAACGCTGTAGAATTTGAAACTTTGGTAGTTGTAATTCTCAAAAAATAAACATTAAGGCGATAATTCGCAAAAGTTAAAAAATTTTAAAGGCTGTAATTCGCAAATTATTCTTATTTGTTCTAATTTTTTGATTAAATTTCATTGGTATTGCAGCATCAGTCAGAAAAAAATTACATAGAAATGGCAATGATTAAATTCCAAATCAACATAATTAGTGCATTGCAAAATACAGAATGATCATGCAAAAAATATAACAAGGATTTATTAACATATCAAGTAAAAGAAATAAAAAAAAAAAACATTTGAATTATAAAGCAAAGTAAGAAATTGCAAGTCAAAATGAAAGGTGCCTACAAATCAAAAAGTAGACCAATAAAAAAAATTGCATGTTGTTCAGAAATTTTTTTTTATTTTAATAAAAACTTTCATATTAATTTTCTTTAAACGCTACTTTATTTTCAACTGCTACGTAATGGCTATAACTATCAACGCTTTGTAAATAGTTGTAAAGGCTTTACTTTGAAGGCTACATTATTGTTATTGTTAACTAATAAGTATTGCAAAAAACATTCCTTAAATGTAAAGATTAGAGATACTTGTCTCAAGACGCCTTTTTATACCTCTAATCATTAGGCATGATAGTCCATGAACATTTTAAAAAGGACTAAAATGCTCTAGATAAATGAAAAATGTTCTAGAAAAGTCTAGAACATTCTGAAAGCTTATAGTATTGTCAAGAATGTTCTAGCAAAGTCTAGAACACTCTAAAAGTATCATATAAATACTAGTAGGATCTAGAATGTTCTAAGAGAACTAGAACATTATAATAAAGTCTTGTATGTATTAGAATTGTGTAGAAATATGTTGTACGACAGCGGAAGCAAAGATCGAAAAACAATAATGGAACAATAAAGATTCAAACAAACAATAAAGAAAATCACACCGAGAAATTAACGTGGTTCACTATCAACATGATAGCTACATCCACCGGCACCGAGAATAAACTTTTCACTATAAACCGGGAGATTACAAGATGAACACGAGAAACCACAATAATGGCTCTCCAAGCTTTTTCTCTCTTAGTTTTCCTCACTTTGTGTTTTGTGTTGCATCTCCACTCTAATTCTAATTACATGGGGCCTTTATATATTATACCTCACAATAAAAGAAATTAGGGTTAAGAAAAAACAAGAGAAACCGTCAAAAACTAAGAATAACCGGCCAAAAACGTGCCAAGAAACCGTCATTACGCGAACTGTGAAAAAGGGCAGAGCCAACTCCGCGCCCCGCGGAGTTCTACGCGTCCCGCGGAGTCCATTCTGCATCAACTCCGCGCCCCGCGGTCTTCTACGCGGCCCGCGGACCTTCCTCTGCTTGCCAACTGCATTCTTCCTGTTCAAGTCACATTTTTCCAACAATCTCCACCTTGACGAGAACACGTAGTCAACCACTACCTCATCAAACCATAGTGAAACAAAACTATTCTCAAGTCAAACCCGATGCAAAGCTCAAGCATAAGCCATACATCCCGACAAGTCTCCAACCAAGACCCATCCCGATAAGTCTTCAACTAAGACCCATCACATACTCGTTTCCAAGTATAACAACTCATAACGCTCAACTAGCATCACAAGTTCACTCATAATGCTCCACCTGCATCACGAGTACACGAGGCAAGCTCCACCTTGAGGTTGTGCACACCTCCACCTGTGAGCTCCCTCACACCGCCCCTAAGGGCCTATGCTAATGAATCCAGCATATTAAAGAATCTACTAGGACTATCAGACCATCCTACCTTCTTTACCTCTATCTTCATGTACGTGCATTCCGAATGAAATCTGACCACACTGTGCTTCTCCCGAACATCAAGTACCTGATCACTAAACACACAATCGTAGTACACAAAAGCCAGACAAGGTTGATCACAAAGAACCATCACCGAGATCAAGACATAATCAAACTCAGCGAACACAACCCAAGCTTCAACCGATGTAACAAAGCACTTAGTATCATTCCCGTACATAAGAAACACAACAGCTGATCCAAGCAAACCGTAGAGAGAACAAATCTCTACCTGCCAGTGCCCCCACTCAGGTTGAGTCACAAACCTGCAAATGACACTTCTGGCATGCGCAAAACAAGTACACATCACCGCATACTTCAAACACCGAACCATTACTCTAGACATGTAGACCGACTTAGTCTCAAAATGAGGTGATGTAATTGAGCTAAGTAACACTACCAGTCCATACAACAGTTCCCACACTCTGCTCATACGTAAAGTCATAGCAAACCACTGCGCCTGCTCACTATACTCTACAATGTGCTCATAAGTTGGAGGTCCAAGTGACTCCACAAAAATGGCTACCAACCTTGCCAATCCCACAAGGTTCAATGCATAACCTTCCACACTTATAGCAACGAAAACAACACTCCCTACAGCCAGCCTATTAGACTTCTCGATAACACATATAGGCTTTTCTTGAAACCCTTTAGATCGGCGGAATGTTCCCTGTACTGACTCCTTTAAACTATCCACAGAGACAAAGATAGCACCAGAAATCACAGTCAGAGAGATACCTGGGGTAGCATCAACACCATCAATCTGGGGTCGAACAGAGATGGATGAGGAGTTAACCTCATACTCCACCTCAAACTCGGTACCACTATCACCATAACCGGCTGCTGCAAAATACACAACAACACACCAAAGCCCTAACAAGACTCCAAATATGAGATAGCACGATACCCTACTGAGCCACACCACACACATACTGGGCACCTCTAATCCCGTGTGTAAACCCCGATCAAACAAACTAATCCAGTATCTACTCAACAACCAAGTATCAGAGAGCATGCATAAGACTCCCCCTAACAAGGTCCAATTTGCTATTCCTGTAACACCGTTCTGCAATGGTGTTATCCCATAGGTATGATGCCACAAAATACCTAAAACACAGAACATAACAAATCCACAAAACGAACTATCCAAATGTAGCCAACTAACCATCTTACCATACAAGTGATCATGAGCTTCAATGCTAAGCTCAAACCCGTGTTTAAACCCAAACACCCAATGCTTGTCTTCCTCAAGGTAGGCATCCTTGACACATGTAAGACGATTCTCAATGGACAATTCAGCCCTCTACTTTCACCCATATGACCATGCCTATCATAAATCGTCATCTCGTGGTGACAAGTAGAAGCACTAACTGCAGAACTAGGCAGCGTAATACCCTGAAAGACATACAGGGATTTCACCTTGACACCCTTAAGTATCAAATCCGAACCCTTAAAGAAACTCACTTTCCCATTGCTAAACTCACCCTTGAGCCCCAAATCATCTAAGGTCCCAAGCGATATCAAGTTCTTCTCCAATGCAGGAACATGCCTCACCTTAGTCAAAGTAACCCTTCTCCCATCATTAGTCCGAAGTCTCATGGAACCAATACCTACTACTTCACATGGAGTACCGTTAGCAATCGCAACTGAAGCCCCAAAACAAGACTCATAAGTATCAAACCAAAACCCGACGAGGACTCATATGGAACGAACTACCAGAATCAAGAATCTAGCTATCAACCAAATCACTAGACTCAACACAACTAATCAATGCTAAATCTTCCTCCGAATCATAGCTCTTGTTCTGTTTACTTTCAACTACTGTGGCCTGAGATTTATTCTTTAATTCTGGACATTTAGACCTAAAATGCCCTGGTTCCTGACAGTGATAACATATTATGGTCTTAGTGTTGCTAGACCCATCTCTACTATTACAAGTATCCGACCTAGCACCGTTACTATTGTTAGACCCCTTGTTCTTTTTAGAATTTCTACCCGACCTAACAACTAACCCACTACCATAATTCTCATTATCACCTGTCGCCTTTTGACGCAACTCCCTAGTAAAAAGTGCTGCCTTCACCTCTTCTAGGGTCAACGAGTCTTTGCCAACCACAAAAGACTCCACAAAGTTCTCATAACTATTCGGTAGAGAAACAAGCAATATTAAAGCTGCATCCTCATCATCTATCTTAACTTCTAAATTACGCAAATCTAGTAAAATAGAATTAATATTTTCTAGATGATCCCTTAATGGCGTACCTGACTGCATCCTGAGGCTAAACAACCGCTGTTTCAGTAGTAATTTGTTGGTTAAAGATTTTGTCATGTATAGTGACTCCAATTTTAACCATAATTCTGCGGCTGTCTCCTGATCAGCAACCTCCTTGATGATATGATCATCATGACTTAGTAAGATGGTAGAATGAGCCTTCTCTTCCATCACTACTAACTGTTCATCAGTCCATCCGTTTCCAGATCCCGACGTAGACGCCGCACTCTTTGGGATCAACGGACGCCAAATCTGCAACTGCTTTAATAATGCCTTCATCTTAATCTGCCATAGCCCAAAGCTATTCTTCCCATTAAATTTCTCAATCCTTATTGTAGAATCTCCTACCATTGTTTCCTTCAAAAACTCTTCCTAGGATTAAACCTGAGCTCTTGATACCAATTGTTGTGCGACAGCGGAAGCAAAGATCGAAAAACAATAATGGAACAATAAAGATTCAAACAAACAATAAAGAAAATCACATCGAGAAATTAACGTGGTTCACTATCAACATGATAGCTACATCCACCGGCACCGAGAATAAACTTTTCACTATAAACCGGGAGATTACAAGATGAACACGAGAAACCACAACAATGGCTCTCCAAGCTTTTTCTCTCTTAGTTTTCCTCACTTTGTGTTTTGCGTTGCATCTCCACTCTAATTCTAATTACATGGGGCCTTTATATATTATACCTCACAATAAAAGAAATTAGGGTTAAGAAAAAACAAGAGAAACCGTCAAAAACTAAGAATAACCGGGCAAAAACGTGCCAAGAAACCGTCCTTACACGAACTGTGAAAAAGGGCAGAGCCAACTCCGCGCCCCGCGGAGTCCATTCTGCATCAACTCCGCGCCCCGCGGTCTTCTACGCGGCCCGCGGACCTTCCTCTGCTTGCCAACTGCATTCTTCCTGTTCGAGTCACATTTTTCCAACAAAATACTTAGAACATTCTAGCATTGAACATGTGACTTACTTCTAACCATAAGTTAAGGAAATATTGGAACCTTCGAGAGTACGTAGGAGTGGTATAACTCAAGTTAAACATAAGAAGCAATGTAAGAGTTATTGAATCAGCATCATTAACACAACCAGCACCATTTCAATAACAAGGACAACAATCACTAGTGGAAAAAACCTCGTTTGCTGCGGTTTTTTTTGCCATTATATGCTGCGGTGTTGGCCCCCAGCAATAGTGATAGCAGCAAATGTCCTACTTTAAATGCTGCGGTTCAAAACCGCAGCAAATAAGGGCATTATTTGCTGCGGTCATGGGCTAAAACCGCAGCAAATAATGGGTGTTATTTGCTGCGGTCAGGGGGAAAAACCACATCAATAAGTGTGGCATTATTTGCTGCGGTCAGGCCTAAAACCGCAGCAATAAGTCTCTTTTTTTTTTCTTTTTCCGTTTAATCCTTATAATAATGCAATAATATTACAATGTAATAACAGTGATTAATCCAATGATAATCACAGATAATCAACATTAATCTCTTTGTAATAATAAAATCTCGCTCGTATATATATGTACGTACATATATATATATATATATATATATATATATATATATATATATATATATATATATATATATATATATATATATGTATATATATATATATATATATATATATATATATATATATATATATATACATTAAATAAACTATAAAAATAATCAATACAAATTACAATTTATCAAGGACAAATATTAGCAAGATACACGGCAATCTTGTCTTTTAATTTGCGCATCTCTTCACTTCTCAAAGCGCGTGTTTCCCTCGGAATGTCGTTTAAAACCTATATTATAATATTAAAATAAAAGCTATTAATATAGAAAAATTAGATTTTACCAATAATATATTTAATTAAGAACGTAACAAATACTTACGACATCTATATTTTCGACTCCAAATTCCTTCACGGAATTTATAATATCGTCCATAAACTTCAGCGCGTAGTAGCCGCAGTCAACGGAAGAAGGAGGTTGTTGAAAGCACTAAGAGAAAATAGAAGTTAGTGTCAAAAACGGTTAAAAACGCATAAAATCGCAACTTAACACATAAATTCTAGAATATGACTATGATTTTCAATTCTAACAACTTCTACACAATAATATATACCAAATAGTGTTGTGTGCCAAGTTTCGTGCAAAACAAACAAAGTTTGAGCTACTTTACGCGCGGAATTGACAAAAACGCTTAAAAACGCATAAAATCGCAACTTAACTTCTAATTTCTAGCATATGACTATTATTATCAATTCTAACCATTTCAACACAATAATATATGCCAAATAGTGTTGTGTGCCAAGTTTCGTGCATAACAAACCAAGTTTGAGTACTTTACGCGCGAAATTGACAAAAACGCTTAAAAACGCATAAAATCGCAACTTAACTTCTAATTTCTAGCATATGACTATTATTATCAATTCTAACCATTTCAACACAATAATATATGCCAAATAGTGTTGTGTGCCAAGTTTCGTGCATAACAAACCATGTTTGACCTACTTTACGCGCGAAATTGACAAAAATGCTTAAAAACGCATAAAATCGCAACTTAACTTCTAATTTCTAGCATA
Organism: Amaranthus tricolor; assembly: GCF_026212465.1. Classification (NCBI taxonomy): domain Eukaryota; kingdom Viridiplantae; phylum Streptophyta; class Magnoliopsida; order Caryophyllales; family Amaranthaceae; genus Amaranthus; species Amaranthus tricolor. The sequence continues at coordinate 32,135,165 of NC_080048.1, read as the reverse complement.
TGACTATTATTATCAAGTATAACCATTTCAACACAATAATATATGCCAAATAGTGTTGTGTGCCAAGTTTCGTGCATAACAAACCATGTTTGACCTACTTTACGCGCGAAATTGACAAAAAAGCTTAAAAACACATAAAATCGCAACTTAACTTCTAATTTCTAGCATATGACTATTATTATCAAGTCTAACCATTTCAACACAATAATATATGCCAAATAGTGTTGTGTGCCAAGTTTCGTGCATAACAAACCATGTTTGACCTACTTTACGCGCGAAATTGACAAATAAAAACACAAAATTTACAGCATCAAACTAGTGACCAGACCAACTTGCACGACACATGGAGACCAAACCTATGCATCCAGGACCTAGGCTAAAGTGGAAATGGAATCTTGGTACTTGGATCTAGCTATCAAGGTCCTAAAACCATTCTAACAATCCCCGTGGACTCCTAGAAGCTGAGCCGAAGGAGGGCTGGTCGACAGTTTGCTAGATCAGAATTTTGTTTAAGTGTTTGTGGTTGTTTCGTGTTCTTTTCATGATCATTTGTAGTTTTTGACTGTGTCATTAATCAAAGCTTACGCACAACATAAATCCTTGCATAACCAAGGCCTTAATCAGCCCCGGTTTCGCATCAAAACCAAGTTTGAGTACTTTACGCGCGAAATTGACAAAAACGCTTAAAAACGCATAAAATCGCAACTTAACTTCTAATTTCTAGCATATGACTATTATTATCAATTCTAACCATTCTAACCAAGATTGGATAAACGATATTTTATATGCAATTTAATCTTTGAAAACTTCTTTTTTTTGTCAAATTTAGATATTTACAAACCCACGTACATCTTCATTTTTAATTTTAATTTTTTAGTTTTCTTTGTTTTGATCATCATCTAGATTAGATTGAACTAATATATAATCTAATCAATGAAATAATAAGTGTAAAACAATCACATGCGACCAGCAACAAGAACAAAGCAAATGCGACCAGCAACAAGAACAGAAGCAACAATGAGATATTTCAATGCTTATTGAAATTAAAAAGAGAAATAATACCTTAATTCGTGAGTTTTGAAGATGAACAAGCAAATGCCTTTGGTTTCAAACAACGGTTTTGAAGAATGCGCACACAGTAGAACAAGCAAATGCCTTTGGTTTCAAACAACGGTTTTGAAGAATGCGCACACAGTAGAACAAGCAAATGCACGAAACAAGCAAACGTTTGTGAACACAGTAGAACAAGCAAACTTTTGATTTCTGGGTTTGTGAATGACAATGAAGATGAACACGTACAGTAGAACAAGCAAACGTTTGTTCTGGGTTTGTGAATGAAAATAAAGATGAACACGTACAGTAGAACAAGCAAACGTTTGATTGAGAGAACAAAGCAGCAGTAGAACAGCAGTAGCAAACGTACAGTTCTGGGTTTTTGGTTTTCAATGGGTTCGTTTGAGAGAACAAAGGCAGTTTAATCGTTTTGTATGAAGGGTTTTGTGAAGGGTTTATTGTGAAAAAGAAATTGATGATTATGGCGGGTTTTCTTAAAATTCCAAAGCTCATTTGCTGCGGTTCAAAGGAAACCGAAGCAATTAATTTATTTTCCCGGTTTATTTGCTGCGGTTCATGAAAAACCGGAGCAATTAAGGAAATAATGAAGAGCTATTTGCTGCGGTTTGGCCTTAACCGGAGCAATTAATGTGTTTTGAATAATATTTGCTGCGGTCCATTGGTTAACCGCAGCAATTAAAGGTTTTTTTTTTCCTTATTCATTCTCCTCTTTATTGCTGCGAATATGAAAAAACCGCAGCAAATAATGAGCAGCAAATACAATTTTTTCCACTAGTGAATAAGGCAAAATAAAAAAATAAAAAAAAACATAATAATTCAAAAATCAAAAATAAAAAAATTTAAAAAAAGAAGATCACCATTTTAGGGTCCAAAAGACCATTAGCTATAGGTTTCTTTTGAACATCGTAATAAACTCCTTTAAATACTTCAACTTCAGAAGGTTTGCTGATTTTTCTAATGCCGAAAACATAGAAAAGTTTATGCTTTCACTACACAAATTACACCCAATAACATCATAATGTATGAAGCATCAGAATTAACTGTAGAAAAACTTAGATGGTAAAACAGTGAATGAATTTATTTGGAGAGAAAGATGAGTGAATATGTAGAATGGATATTGTTCTTCATTGCCAAAAAATTGATTACATCAATGGGTATTTATACTATTGAGTTTGATTACAAGTTTACTAAAATATCTTAGATATTTTTATTTTTTAATTACTTTTTCTAGGATCTTCCATTATATTATCTAAGATATTTTTATTTTTTAATTCTTTAGTTTAGATATTTTTATATTTAATTAAAATCCTAGATTTTTCTAGATTATTTTAACACTCCCCCTAATCTGAAAAATCTTGAACTCTAAGTTGTCTTCTAAACTCGATAAATCTATCAGTTGATATGGGTTTTGTGAAAATGTTTGCGAGCTGCTCCCCCGTCTTGCAGAATTGTAGTTCGATCTCTTTCTTGTCTACTAACTCACGAATGTAGTAATGTCGTATCTCGATGTGTTTTGATCTGCTATGAAACACTGGATTCTTCGTCATTGCTGTTGTTGACATGTTGTCGCATAACATTGTAGTTGGTGTCTCTTGCTTATGTTGTAGATTGATTAATATCCTTCTGAGCCAGACTGCTTCACGTGCTGCACTTGTTGCTGCAATATATTCTGCTTGTGCTGATGATAAAGCTATAGTCGCCTGTTTAATATAATAATAACAAGTAACAACTTAAAGTGTACAAAAAAAAGACGTCCCAACATTTACCCAATCTTATATAACTAAATTCGACATCAACACAAATTCAAAAAAAAATTATTTACAACAATGAAAAATAGAAGTAGACAAAAACCCGATTTTTATCCCCTTAGTAACAACTGAAGACTAATGTCATAGTTATTAAACATAAGTTTCCTACCCTATTCATGCCCAAAAAATTGATAAATTTATATTTAAAGAAAAAAAAAGAGAAAAATTAATTCCAGTGGGTATCAGAACATGGGCTGCAACCCTGTAGTGCAACATCATCAATTTGGACTTTAGAATCATATACAATTCCGGGCTTCCAATTTGCAGGCAGAACATTTTTAGCCCAAATGTTTTTGCCATCAAAACCCGCTGTTACGACAAATCTAAACTGTAATGGGCCTGCTCCAGGAAACCTGCTTGCTTCCCATACTGCTCCATATTTCCTAGACATGAATGTCCAATTAGCTGAACCAACCTGAACAGGGAAAACAAATAATTAACAGTCCGTCTCGTATGAGACTGTCTCATGGTGAGACGACTTCAAAACAAGAAATCCATAGGTCATAAGCTAAAAGTTTATTATTGGGCTATTTAACCAAAATATAAGACTTGCCTCACGGTAAGACCATCTCCTACAAAAATTTGTGAATAATTAAACAAATGATTCAGTGCTTTAAAATGAATTAGAGCTAATAATTAAGGTATATGAGCACATCTTTCAAACTTTGCTAAGATAGGTTTTATATTAGGTCCATTCCAAATCGAGTCGTTTACAAATCAAATAATTTTCGGATGAGTCAAATCCATACAGATTAAGTTCGGATCAACACAATAAATCACAAGTTTTTTGTTGCATAAAATCATAACATAATATTTTACTAATTTGAGAATAACTTTTTGTTACTATATAATTATTTAGTTCCTTATCAAAATAACCAATATATTGATTTAAAGCTTCAGTAAATAAATATTGACTCAAAATAGAAAACTTGACTAGCATTATGCTGTCTAACTAAATATAATGACTGAAAAAAAGAAAAAAAATGAATAAATAGGCTAATAACACGATCAGATTTAGATTATAACCTGATGTAACCTAGTTATTTCAGCATTTTCGTGTGTTGGTTATTTTTATTACATATCAAAGTTGATGGAAAATGAAAAGAAATGAAAAACAAATTTAAATAAACGGGTTAATACAATCAGATTTAGGTTATGCCCAAATCTAACCTAGTTATTTTAGCATTTTCATGTGTTGGTTATTTTTGATTACATATCAAAGTTGATGGAAAATGGAAAGAAATAAAAAAAAAAATTAAACGGGTTAATACAATCAGATTTAGTTTATGCTCAAATCTAACCTAGTTATTTCAGCATTTTCGCGTCTTAGTTATTTTTATTACATAAAAGTATCTTAGTTTTTGGATTAGGACTCACCAAAATCCAATCAGAATTTAGACTAATTTTAGATCGACTAAAAAATTAACACATCTAGTTTTGACATTTGAAACACATGATAGGATTGCATACAGTAAATACGCAATAAATGTACAATGTTAATTTTAGATTTACTCTTTCAAAAAAAAAAAAATTGGAATTACAATTTATTACCTCAGCAACATCAATGGCAACAATCTCAGTTTGACCACCTTGATAAAGAATTTTTATAGCCAAATAACCTGGATTTTTACTGATCTCTTCCACTCGAATTGCCAAGTTTTTACCTTTGTAATCACAAGGTATCCTGAAACAAAAAGGTTCAGTAAGAACAATGGTGTGACATAATTGTGAATATTAAGAATAATAATTCAAATAAATTTTCCAAACAAATAAATAAAGGAGAATATTTTTGGACAAATTTTCATTTAGCTATTTATATAGGGGCCTCTTCAGATAAAAATTCTAATGAACTTTTATATAAGCAACCAAACAGAGAATATATATTCAATAATTATATACACAATCACACAACCATTATTTTGTTATAGTCATTTTATATTTATTATTACTCATATCATATCAAAAATATTTTAATTCTATAACGATAATATATACTTTAATCATTTTTGAAAAATTATATTTATGTATATCTCTTACTACTGACTCCAAAGTCTTCAATCATTGCAAAATTTTTATACTAATTCTATTATAATAATTAAATACATGGTAATAGATATTTACAACCCTAATGACAAATTTAAAAATCAACACTGTCTCTGTATAATTAATTATTTTATATTTTTAAGAGAATCTAATATAAAAATCGAGAATAATGCTAATGTTTTAGACTATTGTTATCTTATGAGAGAATAAAAGGTAAAAATAATCTTATATTTCAAAGCAAGATATTAAACTACATAAAAAAATATACAAGATTTTTTCATATATAGCAAATGGAGAATATTGAAGTATCTAAACTGAAAAAAAAAACAAAAATTGTTTGATTTACGAAGTATGGTGGACTTATACTTCTCCCCTTTATTCATTTACTAGATAGTGCACGATTTTATTAAATTTTCTAACATAAATTACATTAATTTTAAAAAAGTATTACAACTATGAATAACACATTTCAAAATCAAAACTAACAAAAAATATGTAAAATTATTTTACAAAGGTTTAAACGAAAAAATAGTTTTTTTCATGAAAATATAATCGCCTTATATAAAAATAGTCACAACCTGAATCATATTAGAATTAAGCATTGCATTTAAGCAACCAATGTATAAAAAATCTTAATAAAAGTATATTATTTTTTAACCATCTCAAAATATACAATACACTAAATAATACTCATTTAATAAATAAAATAAAAAATATTTTATAAATAATTGAAAAACAAATATATAGGGTTTTAGATTATATATAAATTATTTTTAAGAATTATATATAAATTATCGGCACAAGATTTTAGATTATTTTTATAAATTATAGTCGAAAAATATAATATTTACGAGATATAGCCGAAAGATTTAAAGAATGTTATTCATTAACTGATATTGACCATTGACAATCCTTATTTATCTTTAATCATCACACTTAACCCAAGTTAAATCATATTTGCCCAAGTTAAACTGAAAACCCAAAAATAAGAGATCAAATTAAAATAAAATAATAATTAAGTCTTATTTTTTGTATTTTATCACAGTTTACATGTGCTCAGCACTATACTATCTAGTCATACTATTTAGGGGCGAAGTAAAAAATGACAAATTTTATAAAGACCCTGTGTAATTTTTAAAATTATGATATTTTTCTAGTAATTTTATCGCTTTAAACATCTAACATATACTAAATAATAAAATACTATGGCTCTTAATTTTTTAGAGCCCTATGCGATTGAATGAACATCCTCAAACCACCTAATTCCTATGATACTATTTGACAAAGGCTTATGGTCAAGATCATTACAAATCTCCTAATTTCCACATAATAATGAATATTTTAAAATGATATCCCAAAATTATTATTCGAATGGTCACCAATGATTGCGATAGAATTACAAGTGAGATTTTGGAACCAATTATCTTAATAATCTTTAGCATCATAAGTTATATTAGTGCCAGGAAATACAGCAAGTGGAAATAGGTGGTTTGTAATTTCTTGGATTTCAATTTTTTTTTTCAACATAATTAAAAATATAACAAAAATACAACCATTTACCCATTTATTGACTTATTAGTGTAAAATGCTAAATCCAAATACATAGTTATCCATGAAGTTAGTAACTTGGATTTAATATTAACTCAAATTCAGAAATTCGAGAGAAAACTGAACTTTACTATAAATGGTGAAATTCAAATAATTTAGTAGTGGATCAATAAAATGTGAGTGACGTCAATTTAAATAAAAAGAGATTATTAGGTTTTAATCTATAGTCGCATATGTAGAATTCACTACACTAACTAACACAGGATGTATTATCATGTAATATTTGAATTTATTTTGAATTTGAGTGATGTCAATTGAGCTCGATCTCAATTAATCACAATAGATTTGCCACTAGAACAATTTTCCGCTAATAGCACTTATATTCTAATAGCATTATACATTAAAAATAGAATGTAAGCAACAAGAGTAAACTGGCATTTGAGTAAAGAAATTAACCTTTTATATTCAATATCAACTAGTGGAAGCTTAAGAATATGTAGGTCCTTGCCAGGTAAGGCCATGGACCTGAATGCGCGGCTACTAAGCACAAAATCAGTGCTGTTGTTACCCTTATTCACATCAGTCATTATCACTTTAGTTCCTGCTTTATTACAAATTCCACTGTTCTTGCATCTTATCTGCTCATCATTTTATATAAATTCATCAATATCTAATCCAATATTGTATGCATCAAGCAAATAATAAAACTACTTAAAAAAATTTAAATAGGTATATATCATGTCATTTTTATTTGATTAAAAACATTTCAATGTTGAATAGTGTAATTATAACATATTCTGAAACTTTAAATCAGTTTAAATTGGTATTTAAATTGATTTCTTGACATGTTATTATAAGTTAGCGTTAAGCTTTTGGTTGAGTTAATTAGTTAAGATTAACATATAACATAATAAAGTAATAACTAGCAAAGTTAATTATATACACATGTAAATACAACTTATTGTATCGAGTAGTGTTTTGGACTCCATTCCCCATTGAAGAAAGTATAAAATCTTAACTCTTAAGTTTTGATTTTTCTTAAGAGATATTAGAGGGTGATAAATTGGTTGTTGGCCTATACTCACTCTTTTAGCACTTCAACTCTGAAACGTAAGATTCCAAAAAATACTTCGTTTGATCCATCCTATTAGTCGCATTTGTTTTGCGACATACGCCAATAAACTATTTTTAACGTTTATATTTAAAATTATAATTGTTAGATTATACCCCGATTATTTTCTTTATTTGTCCCATTTAGTTTTGATATATTTATCAAGGTACGTTTTCAATCTTAAATAAGTCGAATTAAACAAGATTGCACATAACTATATTGTTGTAACTTATAAAATAAGAATAAATTACGTATTAAAAGTGGTTGATAAATAGTGTTAAAAAAACCAAATGGGACAACTAGAGCGAATAGGAGGGAGTATAACATATCATGGGGCCTCAACTATTAGCTTAAGAATGGTTAAGATTCGAATTTGTAACCTCTTGTCACGTAGGCTTCTGATATCATGTGAAAGAATCAACTTAATAACAAAATTAAACTGATTATTGAGGCACCAGAATATTTTATATACACTAACAATGATAACAGACGAATAGACGAATTAAATTTGATGGAGGTGGTAGTTGTTTAACAGAAAGGTTGTACCTGAAAGCAAGCACCACAATTAACACCGTCCTTGTAAAGTGAAGGAACACCAGCAGCTACATGTCCACCATTAAATTTAAGAGCTAAAGAGCCATACCCACATGCTCCAGCTGTATCAAATCATAAAATTCAAGATTACCCACTTATTTATTTGCTGAAATAAAATCTGGGTTCATATCAAATTAAGCTAATTTTATTTATAATTCATCTGGGTCTGTGGGTTATAAATCAATTGAAAAAAAGAATATGAACTTACATGAAAGAATAGAAGCTTTAGAGTAAACTGATGCCTTTGATAGAACACACTCTTCACAAGCAGTTGCAGTTGAAATGAGAAAGAACATTAAGTAAATAAAAATAGCCATTTTATAGAAAAAGCTCTGTTTTAGTGTTTTCTAGGCAGACTTAGTATTTGATGTGCAATGAATTCAAGAAAGTGATGTGTTTCATATTTATATAAGGAGAAAAATAATTGTACAACTAATTATTTTTATTTTTCTTATATTTTTCTATAAATTATTTGGGTTGCCCGAGTATTTGATTGCTGTACATGTACTCTCAATCTTTCTATTAGTATATTTTCTATTTTGGGCTAATAGCTATATTTTATTTTACATTATTTATATTTTTAGATATGATTGATTATTTTATTTTAATTTTATCCATCTATAATACTTGCAAAACTCCTTTCTTTTGCAAAACTCCTTTCTTTGGCCTACTTGAAAAAAATAAAAACAAAACATAAAAGTCTTGTTTACACTTAGTAGGAGTACTATTTTAGTGTGCACAAAGAACGTACATGATTATACATTTGTACTTATAAATAAAAATACTCTTTCATCCTACTTATTTTTGTATTAATTGTTATTTTATTTTGTCTCACTCAATTTATATCAATTGTCATTTTGAAATCATCCATCACTATCCTTTAATCTTATCTATATATTTTAACTATGCTCAAATAATTAAATTACATCCGCATTATTTATTGTCGCTCTTCATTTGTTACAATATCTTTTTCTCAAAAAAAATTTCAATTTCTCTTTGATGCAATTCTATTAGGATGGAAAAATATTTAATATATTAATAATTTTTTAAAATGAAGGAAAAATTACCTTGAATAATCTCACATATTAACCATCTGCTGTGAATAATTTTTACTATTGATTATTAATTTCTAAATAATCTAACTTTTGTATAATTTTTGCTGACGATACCCCTTTTCACATTTCAACCGACTGCTGTAGGTAATTACTAGCCGTTACACTTTACTTCTTCTTCATGATTCTTCGTTGGTCTAACTCTACTCCTATTTTGTGGTAGATACTTATAAAATTTTTCTTAAAATTATTGTATTCAAAAATAGTACTCCCTCTGTCCTATTTAATTTACAGTATTTTTCATTTAGGTTTGTCTCATCTAATTTGTATCATTTCTATCTTTAGATTATGACCCACCATTACCTTTTATTCTTATCCATACATTTTAACTTTTTTTTATTTTGACCCATACAATTTAATATCTTTTTTTATTTATTATCGTTATCCACTTTTTCTTAAAAATAATAATATATATTTGATTTAAATTATATGGGACAAAAGGACTAAGAGTAAATCCATACAATATTTTAAAAAACGACGCGATAAAAGCCGCGTAAAAGAAGAATGCAAAGGAAGACAGCGAAATTAAGGAATTACCGACTTATATGATGGTGGCAGTGAGACAGAAGAGATTGGTGTTAAGCGAGAATGGTCGACTGTATGCTTGACAAGTGGATATGTAATACTGACACCAAGACTTATTACGATTGCAGAGCGATTTTCATACTTGAAAGTTGAAACTTAGAAGTAAAGGTTACTTCATTAAGCGTTCTCTACTTTTATCTTTTTAAGGTCATTTTGAAGTTTAGGGTCAATAAAATTGCGTATATGGTATAAACTCTTGTTGTATGAATCATCATATTCATTACTATTATTTAACAATTTAATATTTTATTTGAAAATAAGATTTGAGTGAGAAAATGTGATAAGTAATTCATACTCGTACTCCTTTAATTCAAAAAGAGGACTAGAAAATGTGGTCAATTTTACCCTAAAAAATAAGAGCTCTGTGTGAAGGAAAAATGAGTGATATCTTTGCCTTAAGAGTAAAAATACCAGTAGAAAAACAAAATTAGCAAAACTAGATCTAAAACAATATAATAGATATGATAAGTAAATAAATAAACGTGAAAAAATAGGTAAGAAGCAACTAGATATTAGGACAAGCAAGACAACTAAAAAAACTGTTAGTACATTGAAATATGAAGTTGGCGTCTCTAACTATTTCTCTAGTCAAGTCGTCTAGATACAACTCGCTCAAGTCTTTTTAAATTTGTTCAACCCATATTTTTTTTATGTCTTCCTCAACTTTTCTTACTATTCATTATGATGCTTTATATCCTTCTGAAGGGAGAATCCACTGTTGTCTAAATTTGATTGAATAATTAGTTTATGAATCAAAGTTGTATAGTATGAAATTTAGGGTTTTAAATGTTACGTCACATTAATTGTAAAATCTTGAGATTTAGTGTTCGAGGCATGTCATAGCAGTTGAAATCAAGTAAAGCAATTGTATTTTTCTTGTATTTTAAACATGTCTGATTGCATAAATAGATTGTAGATTCTCATAATAACCCGAAATTTAATTTTCTAGTTCTTATAGATTAATAAAGATATGTAAACTTATCCATATTATGGAGTGAAAAAAGTGTGATTTGAGTCTTGTATTAATTAATTATATATTAGATGACAATTTAAATGTAGAAGAATTATGACTTAAAGGTTAAAAGTAACAAAGTGATTACTAAACCATAAGCATGTTTGATGATGGTTAAGGACACATCACACTTTGTGATTGGTTTGTTGGGAATCAAATAGTTCAATGTACTATAGATAGTGTATCTTTGACATGTGAAGGTTAGGAGTGCAAATATTCAGACCTAAGTGTAAATGTAAGAAGCATGGGAGACTGTAGCATACACAAAAGAGAAAACAAAGTGCACAGAACATAGTTGCTGCATCGATTTTGCGCATTTTTATGTATTGCTTGTTGTGGTTATTGCTGTCCCATGTGTCTTTCTTAGCCTATATATATGTGTAGTACTTATTGTATTGAGTAGTGCCAAGCCAAGAGTTTGAGTCTCCCATTTTATCCTTACCATACTACTTTATTCTCTACTCAATGTATAGCTCACATATACTACCATTGACATAATTCCTTCAACATTATAATGAGCTTTCAAGCTCCTCTATTCTTTAAACACTGATACACTAGCCCAGGATGATGGGTGTAGGCTCATTAATGATGAACCACCTTAAATCTTGGTGTTAATGTTTTATTTATTTTTATTGCTTAAATCACCTTAATACTTGTATATAACCATGTTTCATTAGTGCACCTTTAAGCCATGGTTATTAACCTTTTGTACCACTTTTAGGCCCACGCTTCCGCATTCGTTAGCCTACTCTAACATGGATCACATAGTAATATTTGTTTCATTGTAAATTAGTAATGAATACATACATACTAGTCAATGTTTTTTAATGGGAAATAGGGCACTTCATAAACATCTCTTTTTAGAAGTTATATCAAGTGGCGAATAAGGACGTGGTTGTATACTTGTATGCGAAAGAAACATCTAAGATGAGAGTGATCCAATTTGTCAAGCAAAGTGCCAATGTCCATCAATGATATTGCAAGAGCAATAACATGTTTATTTTTTAATTTTTACAACTATAAAAAGGCCGGATCATACCATATACTAGTAGTAGTAAGGTAATAAAACAATAAAATCATACTAAAAATAATGAATTTCGTATACTATTTACCATACTTGACTCAAATATATATTAGATATATTTGACAAAATGGGTGTGCGAGTGTGGTATGTTCTTCTCCATATCCATGTCCACCTCTTACCTATCAGGCCACTATCTATGATGTGTAAACTTTTCACTTCCACGCGTTTGCGTTAAATATGCTCTATTCAATGTAATTTATTACAAATTTAATTGTATATCTAATATTATATAAAGCACACAATGTAATAGATAAAATCAATGTCTTTAATAAAGTAGTATATCATACGTATGAGATGAGTGAGTATGAGATGGGTCGAGTGGGTATGAGCCGAGTCAGGTAGATATGAAACGGGTTAGACATCATACTCGCTATAAACCACCTATCCACTACCTATAGCATATAAGACTTTTCATACTCATATTTTTAACAATTACCCACTAAATTCATACCCTTACCCGTCCGAACTACGGTGAATGCAGTGCAAAACTCATATTATTATACCCACCTAATGTCCTTAAAATCGGGGTTGTTTGGTAATTGACCTTTGAATTGAATTCTTGCTTGTTGGTTGGTTAAAAAGGCAAAAAAAATATTTGATATATAATGATTTTTAAGCTACTAAACTGAATTTTAATTCAAAATGGAAAAGCAAGTAACGTTTTTGCTTCTTTCTAATGAATTTTTGTTTATTCTCTTATTTTTTCTCTAATAAATCCACAACAATCAGTACATAATTTTAACAAAAATCTCTTTAATAATCTGATTTATTTAATTAATTCAAAAACCAATAAAAACGACCATATTTTTAGCTGGCCAATCAAATTAATAATTTAACGAGTAACAACCAAACAACAACCCATTATTATTGCTGACTCATAATACTAGTAATATCTGTATGACTTTTTTTTTCAAACTTCAAATTAACGTGTTGCGCCCCTATTGTGCCTTTTATCACTTATTTTTTCAATTAACAATACTATAAATATATACTTGATCTCTTTAAAATATACTCCCTCCGAACCATTATAGATGTCTCATTTCCTTGGGCACGGTTATTATGGGTGGTGTGGGGTCCATTAAAAAGGTGATAGTTGGGTATTTTTAAGTAATTGGATTAATTGTTAATGATTCCCTCCTTTTACTTAATAAAGTAGATAGAATAAATTTTGGAGGGGAAAATTGGATTTCACATTGTTTGGAAATTAATTGAAATTAATACATTTCCGAAATTGTTATAATTAACCAACCATTAAACTACTTAATTTAAATTCCAAAAAATTACATCAAATAAATTACAAAAACCGTCAAAATCATAAAATAAACTAAGTCTTCAATTCTTCCTTGATTTCTTCAACGTTTTTTGAACGGCAATTGAAAACGAGCAACCCTCTAGCCACATGCGCATGCGAATATTAAATCTTTCGTTGAATTCAGATTTATAAAAAAACAAACACGGTATGCATTTAGTGTTCAAAATTAATTAAATAACTACAAAAAATCTAAAGGTTTTGATTTTGAAAAGATGCCATCAATGACACTGGAAGAAAAATAAACTGATGAACAGAAGCCATCAATGAAACTGGAAGATAAATACACTGATGAAAAGAAGCCATCAATCCAGTGAGTTGACAATTAGTTTTAGTGGAATGGCGCCAAACTAAAAAAAAATTGCGCCCATACAACAACAAAAAACACCAAGAATCAGTGCATCTATATAAGACAGCGTTAACAGAAGCAGTAGTAGATATTCCAGCAACAAATGAAGCAACAGAACCAACAAAAGAAACAAGTACTCACTTTTGGGTTACATTGTTAGGTAAATGTTTAGGTCTAAACACGATGTAGAAATTAAATCTTGAAGTTGTTTAGTCGTAAACATTTAGAAGGAAATGTCATATAACAATTTATTGATGGCTTCAAAAACAAAATGAAAAACAAATTCATCTCAGAGAACAAATTGAACTCATCACAAATAACTCAAATCCCATATTAATTGCCTCCTACATCTGGTAAGAACATAGCCTCCTAAACATAATGTTTGGTGGCTTATGAACTGAAAACCCTAGATTGGTGGCAAAATGAATGGATTTAGGGATTTTTTAGCTATAATCAATTGTTTACCCTAAAAAAAAATCATAGGGCAACAAAAATAGATTACAAACATAGACATGCATACCATACAAACCACATAAACAAAAGCATCATTAGTCATAGAGGAAAGATGTATCCATACGAGAAAATGGGCCTCGAACATCTATATCAGACAGCAATTCATCATCATCCAATGATTCTTCATCTGAGGAAGGGAACAAGTTCTCAATGTATAGATCTTGAAGATCCAGTTGTAAATCAAACATACCCTGTATTTCTTCATCTTCAGAAGTTATACTTCTTCCCCAGTTAGGATCCGTTTCATCAGAAGTCGTAGAAGATGCAGGTAGGCGATTGTAGAAATAGAACCATGGGCTAGGAGATCCAATCGTAGGATCACTTTCTTGGGACGAAGACAACCAAGAAAGACAAGACCTTGGTGACGCCATGTTCGAAAAACCCAGAAAAGTAAAGAACAAACCCAGATTTAAAAAACCCCTAAAATTATTAGGGTTTCAAAGAAGATGAAGATGGTGGAAAAAAAAATGAAGATGAAGATAATAAACTGTAAACAGTAAGAATGGGGATGAAGATGAAGATCATTGAAGAAGATGAAGAAAAATACAGACGTTGAGGATGAAGATGAGAGAGAGGGAGATATAGGGTTTCAGTAAAGTAAATAGGAGAATTAAAAAAGGGAGGGAGTGATTAAGATTATTGATGTTGGGTTATATTGTTAATTATTTTGGGTTAGTAGGGTTTACGGGGGTAGATTCGTAATTACGTGTGTGAACTAAGGGTATTTAAGTAAAAAAAGATTGACAAAAATAGAAATGAGACAACTAAAAAGACTTTGCCAAATAAGGAAATGAGACATTTATAATGGTTCGGAGTTGCCAAATAAGGAAATGAGACATTTATAATGGTTCGGAGGGAGTATTATTTTAAGGAATCACTTTGATTGAGAATAAATATTTAAGGGGTAGAAAAAAGTCAAACTAACGTAACAAAGTAATGAGAGATGACAAATGAAGTTATTCAAATAATTGTGATAGAGGTAGAATATAAGTAGATTAAAAAAGATGAACAAAAAAAGAGGTTAATTTCTCTTATTTAGAGGTAAAGAATTCCTCCACCTCCCCTTAGGGTAAATTTATACCTCAAAATAAGGGATTTTATTGCTATTTTCTCTATTTTTCAATACCTTCTAATTAATTATTTGACCTTTTTAACAATCAAATTTCTGTAATAATCTATCTAATTTTATTTTCCTAATTTAAGTTTTATTTACCACTTAAATATTTGCCTTCAATCCAAGCCACCCCTAAACTTTAAAATCTCTTACATGGCTATTTAAGTAAAATAATGCTCTAAAGAAATACTCCTATAATTTAAAAACTCAACATCAAATAATATAAAAAGTATTTTCTTTTATTCCTTGCTTATTGTTAATAGTACAATTTCGGCGTACCAAATCAATGGGACCACTAATTAGTTAGTTAAGTAGTCCATAAAAAATAGAAAAATGAAAAAGGCTTTCTTATTTTAACACAAAGATGCCAAACACCTTTGAATTCTGATTAATGAAAGCTAAGTGAATGGTTTGGCATTCTTTACACGAGTGGGAGTTGTTGTGTGTGTAGGTTGCAAAAGGTTAGCTCAATATTATCCATTTTTTAAGCTGATAAGTTTAGTGACGCAGCAAATAATTGGAGAGAGAATGGACAAAACACTTATTTTTAACATAAGTATCACAGTTTTATATAATATATTAATTTAATTTTTAATATTTTAATTAAATATAATTAAAATTTTCTAAAAATTAATATTCATAAAATTTAAATTAATACAAATCAAATAAATTCAAATGAATATCTTTTAAAAAATAAATTAATTTTCTTGAAATAGAGTAGTATAATTAATCAAAAGGCTAAGACCTGTCTAGCGGGTGCCAAGTTTATGGCATATACATCCTGAATTATTGTTATCTGAATTTATACCGACTACCCACAAAAAAAACGCAACTTTCTAACTGAAAATACCGACTACCCACAAACAGTCGGAATTTTCCGACCAAAGTATCGACTAAACACATACAGTCGGAATTTCCAACTAAATACCTACTAACAGGTAATTGTTAGGAACTTTGACTGCTTACCGACTAAAATAAGAGTCGGAATATTTCCGACAACCACAATGATCGAAAATCAGTCGGAATTTATGGAGAGGAGCAGTTTGTCGGAGGGTCGTCGGTGATTAGTCGGAAGAGATCGTATTCCTTCTATAAATACCCTCAACCAACGAAACAATTTTCTTTACTCCTTTCATATCTCACTCTCTATAAAAATTTCTTTCTCCTAAATACTTTAATTTCTTTCATACAAAATTATCATATTTAAATTATCTCTCAAAATTAACAAGAATTCTTAACACTATCAAGGTATGTTTTCTTTCTGTTAATTACATTATTTATCGTTTTATGAATTTTAGTTATATTTTCATTAATTTAATTTTAGTTATATGCATTATTTATTATTTTATGATATATGTTGTATTTATTTTGAAAAAAAAAATTAATAAGCTTTTAGCCACGGCCATTTTTTTGTAATAATTATAAGCACTTACCGAAATAGTAGTTTTTCATAATTATATTCTTGTATGTACTATAAATATGTGTTAGAAATGATTAAAATATGTTCCTCAAATTTAATGAAATTAAGTATTGTATTATTTACTTATATTATGTTGCAACAATAAAATCTTACTAAAATAAGTAAAGTAATAATTTGTGAGTTAGAGCTTCAAACTGCGCACTTGTGCTAATTACGACCTGTATGTTTATTTTTTAAGGCTATAATTCGTACAAGTGCATAGTTTTGAAGCTCTGATTCGCCAATTTTTTAGTAAAATTTGATGTTGCAACAAAAGCAATAAGTAAAATTTATAATGCTTAATTTCATTAGATTTAAGAAACATATATTTAACATTTCCACTTTTTTATAGTACATACGAGGATATATTTAAGAAAAACTATTATTTGTGTCTAGTACGTATAATTTTCATGAAAAAATGCCTGTCCCAAAAGCTTATTAAATTTTTTCTAATAATTTACCGACTAAATAACGACCAACATATGGTCGCTGATCAGTCGGAATTTAAAATTTCAAAATTTGGAGCTTCAGTCAAAGATGCTCTGACAGGCGTATTTATGGGGAACAACTTTTCAGTTACCGACTAATCTACGACCAACTTCTAGTTGGAATTTGGTCGGTATTATGAAAAGTTGTTTCACTTGTCAGTTTTTTTTTGGTTTAATATTCTACGCGCTACTTATTTCGCAGAGTAATGGAATTACGTAGTGAAAGAAGTTGGATGTATAAGCAAAGTTGTAAAGGAGTTTATAATATTAGATATTTAGAAGGGGACGAAGAATTTATACAATTCGTAAAGAAAAAAAATCCAGATGAGGTTAGATGTCCGTGCAAACGATCT
Source organism: Amaranthus tricolor (assembly GCF_026212465.1). Lineage (NCBI taxonomy): Eukaryota > Viridiplantae > Streptophyta > Magnoliopsida > Caryophyllales > Amaranthaceae > Amaranthus > Amaranthus tricolor. The sequence continues at coordinate 32,117,609 of NC_080048.1, read as the reverse complement.
AATAACAGTAAATTGTTTGCTCCAGAAGTCATTAGAGATTGTTAAAGAAGGGCTTTGTTGAAAACTACTACGATTGGTACCTGCACAAATGTTCTGAAGGTGCACCAATTAATGTGTGGCTCCGGTAGAACAACAGCAGAACACAGTTCAAAATTCGTTTGCACAAATGGTGTACGATGCAGCTGCGAGTAATTTTCCTAATACGCATCATCATTTTCTACCTCATTGTGATGATGTCATCGCTAATGTACCAAACTCGCCTTTACATATTGAAGAAGATTCGAATCCTCAATCAAGACAATTCTTTGAAATGTTAAAAGCCGCCAACTTACCTCTATACCCTAGTTGCAAAACTTGATAAGTGTAATTATTTGCACTTATTTATATCATTTTATACTCCTTAATGATGGTCGTTGTTAGTAATTCTTAAGATTTATACTACTTTACTCGTTTTGATTTTGAGTGGTTTTGATTGTTTTACGCATAATTCTTATGATTTTAGTGATGACGAAGTTTACTAAGGGGATTTTAGCTCCGGTTAAGATATTCTACATAGAAAATGAGCAAAAGTCTAAAAGTGTGTTTATAAGGCAAAAGTTTTGAGGTGAAATTTAATACATGTCTACTCTTTTGGTCATCACTTTTGATATGAAGATCGTATTAATGCAAATTTTACGGCAATGGAAACTAGACTTCAAGAGCTTTCCAATGGTATATTATATGCCCAATTCCAATAACCGAGAAAGAAATGACGATCATTTAAAGCTTGCTGAAATTGTCAGCCAAAAAAGCCGACTCGACTTCGTGGTTGTGGAAGAGACCGCCGACTAGTGTTTTTTTTTCTGGACTCCGTGCAGCCCATTTTTCAATACTCTAATTTTGTATTATTTTCTTTTATCTTTATTTTTAATTAACTTCTTAGGGTTAATCTATATATTAAGAAGGAGAATTAGGTTAAGCCTTTTGTATGGTGAGGGTCCTTCCTCCTCTACTCTCTTTCCCTCTTCTTTCTTCATCCTTTAGTGTTCCTTTTACTCATTATCCATTACTTTTACTTTTAATTTCTTCCTTTAATTTTAGTTCTTCATTAAGTCTAATATTAATCATTCCTTGAAGTATTGTAAGTTTTTCTTAGTATTTAATTTCCTTTTTTTTAATTCCTTGTACTAGTTTTAATCTTTCATTAGTGAATTTTAATTGTCTTCAATTAATCATCCTTCAATAAAGAATTAGTTTTGTTCTTCATAATTTCTCTCTTGATTCATTGTTGTGTTTTTTACTGTTTAATTATTGCCTCTCTTGCAAGTTTTAACATTTCATCATATTATTCATGCTTAGTATTATCTTAGGGTTTGTGTTCATTATTTCCACCATGAATAGTGAGTAGATCGATTTTCTAGGATTAGGGTTTGAACCTATAATTCAAGTATGATTTGATTATTGAATGTGTCTATGAAATTAGGATTAAAATGATTGAATTGTGCCAATAACCCTAAATTAAATATGCTTTGTTAGACTAGTCAGTAGAACTGGCGTGTGAGATTAGGATCAACTTTGCTTTAGAGTAAATTTTAGTTAAATTCTTATTAATTCGTTCAATAAAGCTAGCGTGTGAGAATTGAACTAATAGGGTCTAAATCTAATTATAGTTAATCACCAGAGCGAGAGTTTGAGATTAACAAGATCATATTTAATCACACAATTAATCTGACATTTCATAGACACTAATAAGAGTTTGATCATATGAGAATTTAGGGTTTTCTCGACACTCTAGATCTCTTCATCATATAGTTTAAACCTATATTTTCATTACATTTTTAGTTTGTTAGATAAACAACCAATCAACATTTTTTCTCCTTGAGCAATATAATTAGTAGAAATTAGCAAGTTTATTGTTTTTTTGCTTCCTTGTGTTCGACCCACGACTACACGTACACCGTGTGCTTGCGGTTAAATAAAATTTGCACATCAAGTTTTTGGCGCCCTTCCCTGGGAAGCGGCAGATAATTAATTTGTTAATTTTTATTACATATATTGCTTTCTTGTAATGCTGATTTCAAAGTTATGTGGAATACTGGGCCTCTTGTGGTTACACTTTTTACTATGAGGATTTAGACTATGTGATATTGGAGGGGTTGAGCCCCGAGTCTTGGAGTCTAGCAAACTATATGGGCAATGGTTAGATACTTGACATGGATGACGGTTATCGTTGGGACGTTTTTTGCAATATGTATGCTCAGTGTTTGCAGGATGAACAACGTCAAGAATCTCTTTCTAGAAAATTATCAATGATGATCGAGGAGTTAGCAAAATGGAACGAACAATTGGCTGAGCAATCAACTAGTCTTGCTCGTAATCCAGCAATTATTGATCAGATGGAAATAGACAATGAGAAAACCAGTGGTGCAACAATTGAGCTTGATGATTCCACTAATAAGAGTTTGATCATATTAGAATTTAGGGGATTCCCGACACCCTAGATCTCTTCATCATATAGTTTAAACCCATATTATCATGGCATTTTTAGTCTGTTAGATAAACAACCAATCAACCTTTTTTCTCCTTGAGCAATATAGTTAGTAGAAATTAGCAAGTATCTTGTCCTAACTTCCTTGTGTTCGACCCACGACTCACGTACACCGTGTGCTTGTGGTTAAATAAAATTTGCACATCAAAAATCATACTTAGATGTCGGTAATAGGAAGGATGGCGAGGAGTCTAAAGACGGACTTTCTTATTCCTGAGAGACTTTATGATGAAATCTGTCAATTGATTTTTAAAGTGTTGCCGAAAGATAATCGGATGGCATCCAGTTTTTAAGATACGAAGAAACAAATTTCGGCTCCTAGATTGCTGGTAGAGAAAATTGACTGTTATGTTAATAGGTGTATGATTATTGGGGCCCCACAGCGAGTATGACAGGATGTGATAATTGTGGGGTTTCTAGATGGATAACAGATAAGACCCCTAGAAAGCAGTTCCACTACTTTCCCCTTGGTCTTAGGCTACAACGGTTGTATGCTTCTGCGACTACTGCCAGTCACATGAGGTGGCATGCGGAGCACCGTTCAGAAGATGGAGAGATGTGTCACCCCTCGGACAGTGATGCCTGGTTGACATTCATCGCGATCCATCCGAATTTTTTTAGGGAGACAAGAAATGTGAGACTAGGGTTGTGTACAGATGGTTTCAACCCATTTGGCAGCTCGGGACAAAAATATTCATGTTGGCCCGTAATATTAACTCCATATAATCTTCCTCCCTTGATGTGCATAAAGAAACAGTATATGTTCTTAACGGTTATCGTCCCCGGTCCTAACAACCCAAAACATAAGATTGACCTGTACCTATAGCCATTGATACATGAGTTGAAGCTGTTGTGGGAAGATGGAATCCAGACATACGACGTATCTAAGAAGGAGAACTTTTAGCTTCGTGCGGCTTTGATGTGGACAATCAACGACTTTCCAGCTTATTCGATGATGTCGGGGTGGAGTACATATGGCGTGCACGCTTGTCCGTACTGTATGGATGATTCCAAAGCCGTCTATCTAAGACACAACAGAAAAGTGAGTTGGTTTGACTCACATAGGAGAATTTAGATAGGAGGCACCCGTACCGCAGAAATCGAATAAATTTCAATCATGGAGCTGTTGAGAAGGATATTAGACCCGACATACTTACGAAAAATGAGCTGTTAGAGGAGTTGGATCATTTTTGGTTTTTACGGGTATTTTAAGATGATGCACCTGAGTACAACGCTGAAATTAGCAAATAATGTGTAGGATAGAAGAAGAGAAGCCCTTTTTGGGATCTACCGTACTACAGAGCAAACATGATCCGTCACAACTTGGACGTGATGCGCATTGAGAAGAACTTTTTTGATAACATTTTCAACACATCAATGTGTGTGTCGGGAAAAACTAAGGATCATTTGAAGGCACGTCAAGATTTAGCTGATCTCGACATCCGATCGGAATTGCATCCAGTTTGTTCAACCATCCCTAAGGCCTCATACACACTTAATACACAACAAAAGCCTGTCCTTTTAGAGTGGCTTAAAACTCTAAGATTTCCTGATGGGTATGTTTCAAATTTAGCCAGGAACATCGACATGGCTAAACATCAGATATTTGGGATGAATATTCATGATTGTCATGTGTTCATGCAACAATTAATTCCCATAGCATTTCGGTAATTGCTGCCAGCCAAAGTATGGGAAGCTCTAACAGAAGTTAGTCTGTTCTTTAGAAGTCTTACTTCTCCAAAGATTTATGCAACTGATATGTGGAGGTTGGATGAGGAAATTACAATGGTGCTCTAAAAATTAGAGACTATATTTCCTCTAACATTCTTTGATGTCATGAAACATCTCCCTGTTCATCTAGCTTACAAGGCAAGGATTGCTGGCCCGGTACTATATAGGTGGACGCATCCATTTGAGAGGTAAATTTTAAAACTAATTATTAATTAGGTTACAAGTCAGCAAGTCTTAATAATTACTGTTTAACAAAATTATAGGTACCTTTGACATTTAAAGCTTAATATCAAAAACAAAGCGCATGTTGAGGCTTCAATTTGTAACGCATATCTTATAGAAGAAGCATCTTACTTTGTCTCGCATTACTTTGGGCAAGACATTCGATGCAGAGTTAGAGATCTTCCTAGAAACGATGACGAAGGCTTTAATAACGTCAGATCGGGTGTTTTGTCCATATTCACATATCCAATCAAATTCCATGGGAGTGGTAAGGTTCTTATAATGGATGAAGCAGATCGCAACATTGCTCAGACATATGTTTTGCGAAACTGTCCGGAGGTTAATCACTTTTATGATCAATTTGTGCTGTTAATCAAAAAGTACGAACCAAATTTAAACCCAGAGCAGATTGACCATGTCAATAGTATTACAAAGATTGGCGAGTTGTTTACAAAGTCGGATCAAAGCATTTCGAGGAAAGTGCTTTCCAACTGGAAGAGAAATCACCAGATTTTGTGGTAAATGAAGATGTTTCAGAGGAAATAGTCGCACCGCTATGTGATCCAGCCGGTAATTTGTTAGTGTTAGATGAAACGATTGATGATGTCGATGAAAATGAAGACACCGACGAAGATCCTGTATTTTCTGACGACGATGATGTCAATAACAATTATATAACCCAATAAATATTTTGTTATCCAATATTTTTTTAGTCGTATGTTTAATTAAGTACATTTATTTTTAAATTTGGAACGATTTTCAATTTAAGTAAGTATTAAGATTAATTTAAAATATAATTGTAGAATTTATACTAAATTAATAAAAGGGAAATTCCACATTGTAGCATCCAGTTTTCATGAAATGCCAGTGGTAGTACTTTTTAAAAAAAATTCCACATGGTAGCATCCAGTTTATGCATAAACTAATTGCCGTAGTATTTTCCGTTAAGTTCTTGTTAAATTCCGTTTAATTCATCATTTTGTAAGTTTTTTCCACATGATAGCATCCAGTTTTTGTTTAATTCACAATTTTAACGTTTAATTCTCCAATTTAATGTTTAATTCACCGTTTAATCTATTAACGCCCATAAATATTGTAATAATTCTGTTTTCATTCAAATTGTTGGCATTATAAAGTTCAAAAGGTAAGTAGCCAAGCACTAATACTAATACATATTTACTTCAAGCAAAATTAGAGATAATTCTAACTTCTGTTTTAATTCAAACTTGTTCGGTTTCTACGAGCAGGACGTTGCACATTTTGATATAAGTTCTAATTTTTTTAATTTTATTTATTTACTTTATATATATACATAGATTCAATAACCATTCATGAAATTTATTTCAGGAGCAAGAGCAACAAACGACGCCTTGTTCTTATGAGTTGTTTCTTCACACTCATAAAGTGCGAACCAGAGATGGTTTTCAGTGGGTCAACAAGAAGGCCGAGGCTATAAGTGTATGTTTAACTTCTTATCTACCTTATTTTTGGTTAGCATTTTTGGTTAACATAAATAATTAGATTAGCTTTTGGTAGGTTAGCTGTTGTAGATTATATTATATATACATATATTTTAGAACATTCTTTGGAATAGCTGATGTTGGATGTTGAGGAAATGCTGGATTTTTAGCTGTTTTCGAATTAGATAGATAGTATATCTATATTGGTTTATATTTCAGGGGTTACTTAAGTTTTGGTTTTTGTTAATTTACAAAGGAAACTCTACCGAAATTTTTACAAATCCATTGTTTAAATGTTTATAATTTCAATTTGTAGGATGAATACAAGCGCCTCATTGCACCTCTCCCCGTAGATGCGCCCGTCGAGTGTTTGGACGACGCCTATTTTATGGCCGTTAAAACCATCGAATCATAGGCGCCCAGGAAGAAGAAGCCCTCTAAGGCTGTCTTTGGTGTTGGTGATGCGGCACAACATTATTATACTGAATTTGTGACGCCGCAATCCCAACATCAAAGCGCTCCTCCTCCGGCCCAAATGGTTAATCAGAGGCTCGATCATCTTCAACAAGTCATGAATCAAATAGATGATCGTGTCAACAATGCCATTTCCAGGGAAAGAGCATATGGCCCTTTTGGAGGAGCAACGCAAAACAAGGGAAGAGGTGAACCATTTGCTATCCTTCTTGCGCACGCTGTTCCCGCAGAACCCGGCTTTTCAACAACCTCCTCCGCCTCCACCATCTTAGACCACTGTTTTTACTTTTCTTAAAGATGAATTGTGTTCGCATCAATTTGGGTTTGTATAATTTATTTGTCAAATCCTTTTATGTTTTTGTTAATTTGTATATAAGTTTAGTTTCGTTCGTATTTGATCTTATTTTTATCGTTTAATTGTTTTCTTTGATCGATAATTTATTTCATCGATAAAATAGTACATTTGGTCAAACGTGGTCAATATGATTAATTATTTTAATAATAATATTTTCCGACTATTTTCCGACTAAAAGGTAGTAGCAATTCAGTCGGAAATTTTAAACCGCTTTTTCTTGCTAAAATCTAGTCAAATTTCAGGTTTGACTTTTCCGACTAGATACCGACCATATTTTAGTAGCAAATCAGTCGGAATCAGTAGCCGCCTTTTTCTGGTAAGATCAAGTAAATTTTGCAGTTTGACTTTTCCGACTAAATTCCTACTACTTTTTAGTTGGGAAATAGTCGAAAAATTAAATTAATATTTTAATACCTAATTTTTTGAAAAATCAAGTGAATTTTGATTTTCTAATTTTCCGAAAAATCTCCGACCAACGGCTAGTCAGAAATTTCCGAATGATAAATAGTAGGAGATCAGTCGGAAATTCCGACCAAATGCCTACCAGCTCTTTTAGTCGGAATTCCGACTAAAAAAAATGGTGGTAGGAAATTAGTCGGAATTACGACTACTATACTGACTAATCCTAATTTCCGACCACTCTGAGCCGACTGGATGAAGATAGTCGGAATTTAGTCGGTATATCCCTATACCGACTGAATTCCGACTGACTTAATTCCGACTGTTTTGGGTAGTCGGAAACTTTTTTTTTGTAGTGATATAGTCGATAATTATTTATTCGATCATTTACTCATTATGTTGATATTATCAATTTTTAGTTCCTCCGTTTTTTACTTGCATCCAAACACCTTTTTATATCAAGAATTATACACAACTAAAAATTATAAAATTAAATATTATCAAAATATCCGACGCGACAAATAAAACATGATCTCACATAACTATGTTTATTTCTCGTATAATAGCTAAAATACATAAAATATCATTAATGATGAGCAGTACAAAACTTTGTTAATTGGTTGTAAGTAAAAGAAACGATGGAAGTATTAGTTATTACTTTACATTAGAAATTTTGTAATCTAATAATAATAATATGCAATGTATTTTTTAAAAAATTTATTCTTTATGTAGTCAATAAAATTTGTGCATTGTACGAATATAGTAAAATAATTAGAGTAAACTCATTTCCTGCTTTTGAATTTGCTATACCACACATAAAAATACCTCACTTTATTTACATAATAGAACAAATTTAAAGGAATAGAAAAGTGGTTTAATTTATAGGAACATAGGAGTGATTGCAAGTTACTTGCTTTATTTTTTATTTGTTCAAGTGTAATACATCAAATTTTAACATGTTAAAGAATAAAAAAATAAGAAAGGCAAAAGAAATAGTACGATTAGAAAAGATTTAATCATGAAAATGTTAGGTAAGTCATTTTTTAGTTTATTAATTTTAAAAGTGAATTTTTATTGGTTTAAGCAATTTTCGATTTGATAGAATTCTGAATAAATCATTGTGTTAAGATATATATTTTAAATTTAGATGATTATTCCCTTTTTAATTGTATTTTATTGTGATTTTTTATATCATAATCCAAGTACCTTTGTGAGAGATTATTACAAAAAAAAAGTTACTTATAGTTTCAATTAATTATCAAGATTTTTGAGCAAAAAAGTGTTGCAAGCTATATCAATTCGTGTTCGTCAATTGAGTAGTATACTTATTTTTTTCATTATGTTTAACTCTTAAGTCCAAGTCTTTTAGTATAATGTATATGACACGATTATTGAATAATTTGCGAATTATAGTTTTTATTTTGAAGGTTTTGGTGAATTACATGCTCAAAGTTTAATTTTTACGAATTACAGGATCCACAGTATCAATGTCTACCCCATTAAGGCAAGTGACCGTTGACCAACTCAAATAACCTTTGACTAGCCTAAATGACTGTTGACCATTACTAATCAACTTTGACTTTTGTTGACCATTCATAACCACCTTTGACTTTCCTAATTACCAAAGGTATCCTTGTATTTTAGCACTTTAACGTCGTTTTATTACCATCATAACGATATTCTTTTCCAAAAAATGGACGTCACGATTGTCCTTATATGATATCTCTTTCAGAAGTCCGGTCGAAATAATTACTTATTCACTTCTTTTCTGGCACGTAGATCGAAAAAGAAAGTTAAAGTCGTTTTTACCCATCATAATGAAATTATTTTTTAAAAACAGGATGTTGCAATTTCCCGTATAAGATAATTCTTTCAAAAATTCGGTCAAAACAAGTACTTATTCGCCTATTTTCCGGCACATGGACCAAAAAAGATATTTGACGTCGTTTTTACCCATCATAATGATATTTTTTGGAAAAAACGAACATTGCGGTTATCCTTATGGGGTTACTCTTTTAGAATCTACGTGCCAGAAATTAGGCGAATAAGTACTTATTTCGACCGCATTTTCGAAAAAGTAACGCCATAAGGATAATTGCTATGTTTGTTTTTTTAAAAAATATCGTAATGATGGGTGAAAACAACGCTAAATATATTATTCTGTCCATGTGCAGAAAAATAGGCGAATAAGTACTTGTTTCAATCGGATTGTCAAAAGAGTTACCCCATAAGAGTAATAGATAGCGACCTCCTTTTTTTTGAAAACATATTGTAATTATGGGTAAAATCGACGTTAGATATCTTTTTCGGTCTACATGTTGGAAAATAAGCGTATAAGCACTTATTTCGACTAGATTTCTGAAAAAGTTAGAGTCTGTTCTCTTCAACTTATTTTTTGAACTTATTACTTATTCTTATTGAAATTTGATCAGATCAGATCATATTTATTCACATCAAATCAGACTAGATCAGACCAGACCAAACCAGACCAGATGAGATTAGATCAAATCAGACCAAATCAGATTAGATCAGATCAAATCAGATCAAATAATGATTAATTATTATTATTATTATTATTATTATTATTAATTAATTAATTAATTAATTAAATTATTTAGCTAATATTAATATTAATTAATTTATTAATTGATTAATTAATAAAATAGCTATATGTAAATAAATAATAATTCTAATAATAATAATTAAATAATAAAAAATAAACTAAAAAATGAATTATAATTTAATAATAATAATAATAATAATACATTAATTCATTAACTCATTAATTCATATCAATATAACTTTTGTTAGTTTATTAATTAAACATCAATGATGATGATGATGATGATGATGATGATGATGATGATAATAGTATAATAATAATAATAATTAAAAAAAAGAAATTAATAATAATAATAATAATAATAATAATAATAATAATAATAATAATAATAATATATAATTAATTCAGACCAGATCAGATCAGCCTAGACCAGATCAGATTAGAAAGATTTAGATTAGATCAGACTGAATCAGACCAGATCAGATCAGATTAGACTTTTGTAAATTCAGAGAAGATTCAATCAGATCAGACGAAGAGAACAGGTTATTACCCCATAAAAGTAATCGTGACATCCATTTTTTGAAAAAATATGATGGGTAAAAACGATCTTAAAGTGCTAAAACAAGGGTACCATTGTTATTAGGAAAGTCAAAGGTGATTAGATATTGTCAACAAAAGTCAAAGGCGATTATTAATGATCAACGGTCATTTAGCCCATAGTTATCAGAATCCCGATTCTAATCTATGATTCTACGATCTTACGATCCAAAAATGGGTGATCGATTCAGATCGTAGGTAGGATCTTAATATGATAGAATCATGCGATCCTACTTAGCTAAAAAATTTAGGTGATAGGATCATTACGCGATTCTACAATCCTACGATTTTACGATCCGATCCTACATGGGTAGTTTCAATCGTAAAATATTTTCATATAATACAAATTTCACTTACGTATAAATATATAACTAAAATAATTATATTAATACCTTTATAAAATTCAAGTTTTTGTTAATTTGCAGTTTAAAAATGTTCATTAAAAGTATTTTTTGTTCAAAACTTAATAGATGAAGTCAAATAAGTTCTTATTTACACCTTAAAACTTAAAAAGAGAAAAAATATAAATGATAATCATTAATTCAAAGCACATTGATGCATACTTGTAAGATCACACGATCTTACGATCCGATTCTACCGATTTTGATTCTACCTTCTCAACGACCCTAGGTAGAATCCCGGTTCTAATAACCTTGAGTTAGCCTAGTCAAAGGTCATTAGGTTGGTCAATGGTCACTTGGCCTTATGATGTAGACTTTGATATTTTGAAGGGTGTAATTCGCAAAAATTAATTTTTGATTCTATAAATCGCAAAAGCTATAAATTTAAAGATTATAATTTGCAAATTACTCGATTATTTTAAGTTTTATTAAAAACATTCATAAACCGTATTTAGCACGAAAATCTATAAAGAAATATATTGTATAATTTTTGTTCAAAAAACTATTACAACATTGTAATAAGTAAATTTTATTTAATAATTATCATATTAATTAACTTTTGAAGTCTTGAAATCGAACACTTTATAATTTCTCATCATATAAGATTAATAACAAGCATATGACATGAAGCTCAAGCTTTCTTCCTACGGCAATTTTTAACATCAGTACACTAATATTCCACACAATTATGACACCACAGAAAACACAGAATACTGTCTAATTTCTATTTCCATGGTTTACAGTTACGACCACACACATCCAAAGCGACGTCAGTGATCTGTACAGTGGAGTTATATATGACACCAGCCTTCCAATTTGCAGGCAACACTCCTTGATTGGTGTAGAAGTATCGAGGATTAAAGCCTGAGTTTATGATGAACCTGAACGTCAGATTCCCGGTTGGAGCACTGTCTGTGTCCCAAACTGCACCATACTTTCGGCTTAAGAAAGCCCACACGCTTTCATCATCCTAGTTGCAACATTTATATACCCGTCAGTAGATGGAAAAACCTTGTAACTCACTTGGTGACGGATCCAGAAAAAAAAGTTAATATCAATTTAAGTAAAAAACGTCTATTGGGTTCTAATATATCCCTGCTCACATATGTAATAAATGACAATGTACCAACTAACTCATCTAAGATATATTTATATGTAATATTTAATTTTATTTTAGATTTGAGTGATATTATCTAATCTTAATGACATCACTTTAGATACGCCACCACCACTGTTACTCACTACATTTCACAAGTAAATGATAAATTATATAAAGAAGAATTGTGGAAATGACTAGTTTTTTGACAATTTGACCAGACTATTAATCAAAAGAATAAGGCCAACGTCATCATCATTATAGCTAATGTATGAAGGGTTGGATCGGAAGACGGTTGCAGCTAGTGAGGTCTTCGACCGAGAAAGAATAAGGCAACCAACAAGACCAATAATATGTTAAATTTAGTTGCACTTACATTGTCAATGTCAAAATATAATCAGGAAAAACAGTGCATATAATTTATAAGTCAAGCAGATACCATCTCAAAACCATATGACAATAAAAACAAGGTTTCGAATGAGTTAAAGATAAAGCAATGCAGCTTACCCTAGCTACATCACCTCCCAAGATGGAAGTTTGGCCACCTTGGTAGAGGACTTTGATGGCTAAATAGTTTGGAGGTTTGCTGAATTCTTCCACTCGAATAGCCAAGTTTTGATGTTTGTAAACACAGGGTACCCTGTTGCAACATTCATTATGTGTTACTTTTAGTTAATTATTCTACATGTATATTATTTATATATTTATATTTGTACATGTTACTTAATTAGTTACATAAGTATTATGTTAATATTTTATTATAGTGTATAGTTATATATATGTCAATTACCATATGATATATTAAAAACTTTTATATATAATTTACAACCTTTCAATTAATTTTATATAAACTATCACAAGTTTGGCAAAGACATTAGTTTCACCTTTTATATTCGACGTCGGCAATGCCAAGGTGTAAGAGTTGTTTGTCCATGCCAGGTAAGGCCATGGCTCTAAAAGCTCTATTACTTAGCACAAAATCTGTGGTGATGTTCTGATCATCAGTTTGGCTATCAGTCACTACAAAAGTCGTTCCTGTTCCTTTGCAAACACCAGTTTTATTGCATCTTATCTGCTCAAAACAATAAATCATATCACTAAATGTAAACTGTTACTCACAATTTGTGACTAGTCAAGTCTTCGTAGCTCAAAAGCATATAGTCCATCCGTTCCTTAATATTGTTTCGACAAGGAATGTTCAAGGAATTTAGAAAAATAAACTTTTTGGATATATAATTAATTTATAATGAATAAAATAATTTGCAAATTATAGCCTTAAAAATTAGCACTTTTGCAAATTCTAGCCTTAATGTTTATTTTATGCGAATCACAGCCACCAAAATTAAAGTTTGCAGGTTCATGCCAAAACACAGAATTTCGACTATTTTGGTGGTCGGAGTTCTATGTTTTTGGCCTGAACCTGCGAATATTGATTCTTTAATGGCTGTAATTCGAAAAAAAATAAATATTGAGGTTGTAATTTGCAAAATTGCTAAATTTTAAGGTTGTAATTAACAAATTATTCTATTGATAATAAATTTAATAGAAGAAAAGTAAGGACAATTAATATGAAAAAATATTAATAAAAAGTTAATTGAAAAAAATATAAAACTACAACTATTCAATTGGTCCAATTTTTATTTAATGGCTGCACCTTTTAAAAGACGGAGCAAATAAGCAAATTTAAGTAAGAAAAAAAGTGATGAGGGGGAGATACCTGAAAGCAAGAACCACAACCTTCACCATCTTTGTAAATAGAAGGAAGAGCGGCAGCAACATGTCCAGCATTCAAGTTTAGAGCTATAGGACCATACCCACATGCTCCATCTGCATCACAAGGAGTTGTTTCAACAATTTATGTAACTTTTTGTTTGCACTTTTGCACAAAAGATCAATTGTGTTTATAATAAATCACTACAATAACATTTATTTTTCAGCGACATATAAGGCATCAATAGTACCATGTGTATCTTTGACATGTGAAGGCTAGGAGAGCAAGTATTAAATCCTAAGTGCAAGTGTAAAAAGGCATCGAAGACCGTGGGTAAGCATGAAAGAGGAAAGAAATGCAAACAGAAGCTGCTGCCATAAATTGACCTGCTGCTCCTTTATTGAGTGTACAGCATGCTGCTGTGTTGTCTGTTATTGATGCCCCACTTTTGCTACTAGAAGCCTATTGTTTGCTATCTATATACACAAGACTTGGACTTATCAAATGCACCAAAGTCTCACACTAAAAGCAGCTACCTTCTTCTATGTAAATTACTTCATATTAGCTCCTCTCTTCCCTTGTACTAAATTTTGTATTCTCTCCTTTAAACATATAATATTAATCCTAGGCTAGATGGTTAATGTAGCCTATGTTTGGCGAACCACCTTAAAATCTTTGTCTTGATTATTTACTTTATTATTGTCATTCATCATATACATGCATATTTGGTTCCTATACTAAGACACAACACAAACATCAACTTAACTTCATATTTTTGATCCTTGAGGTATACACCTCTCCTTTCAAATTGTTAGTTTATATTTTATGTTCCATAATAAAGTGATTCAGTATTGATTTATTTGGTCTTTAGTGCATATGTAATTGTTACTATAGTCTATTGTAACGTTTATAAGAAATGTCACTAGATTTTATGTTGCAAAAAATTTTAGTATTATTTTTTATTATTCAGTTAAAGGGTCGAATAAATATTACTAAATTCATTATATATATCATTAGAAATTAAAAGTAGTGATATTTAAATTAAATGTCACTAAATATTTTCTAAGAAAAATATATTATGTTATAGTGAATCAAGAAAAGAGAAAAAACTTACATGAAAGAGCTTCAGAGTTGCGAAAGAACGTAGCTTTAGCTTGGACACATTGATTACAAGCAGCATTAACAGATGAAAACAGAAGGAAGAAGAACAAGAAGCATAGATAAACAGCCATTTTCTCTGAGATTTGAGTTGATTTCAACTGAATATGGGTGTATGAGATAATTGTTATGTTTGCAATTTATAGAAACAAACTGACAGAACGAAACCAAGTAGTAAGTGAAATAATTAAATATATAGAACCGTGGCAAATTAAATTGTACAGATTATGTAATTACTTTCTTTAGACTCTAAAATTTTATTGTATATTTTTACTCCGCCAGTATATATTATATAATATATACTGGCGGAGTAAAAATAAACAACAAATTTTTAGAGCCTAAAGAAATTAATTCTAATGTAAATAAAATATACATTCCATGTATAATCCGTTTAATTTAATTTGCTAGGGTTTTATATAGTTTTAGCTATCACATACTTTTTTTTTAATTCTTCTTCACATATATAACTTAACTTTTCATTGAATCCATACATTTAACTCATTTTTCCATAATCCATAACTTTTTACTCTGCATAAATTTTTTGATTTCATCCTAATTCCCAAAAGCATGTACTTGAGAATAGTTATTTGTGACAAAAGAGAATAACAATTCAGATTTCTGAGAAAATATATTACTTTATATTTTGGGTCGTCACAGGCATTTAACTTTTCGTGTAGTGAGAAAAGGGGTATGTAGAAGTAGGTGTAGAATCGAAAATACATATTTTCTGAAAAATAGTATATGCTAATCAGTTGAGACAAAAATCTGACAGAATAAGAGAGAATTATAGTTTAAATGTCTCTTAAGCATTATGTAGGTGTTTAAAATAAGAAGAAATGAAGTATTCTATTATACCTACTATAATATAACATACTTTTAGTGAGATATATTTAGTTACATTTAGATTAAATATTACTACTTTAAAATTCTAATAGTATATATAGTGAATTTAGTGACATTTATTAGATCTTTAACAGCATAATAAACAATTAATATAAAGTCTTTTGCGACATAGGATCTAGTGACATTTCTCATAAATGCCACTATAGAGTATAATAATAATTACATATGTCATTAAAAAACCAAATAAAGTATCACTACATTACTTTATAGTGAAACTTAAAATAAAAACCAATAAAAGTTACACTGAAAATATAAATAAACGATATTTTTTTAATGTCACTAATTCCTATGTCGCGAAAAGTTTATTTTGTTGTAGTGACCGTCTTAATTTCAATAAGATAAAAAATTTAAGATTAATATAAAATTAGAAAAACTTTTAATAATAACGATCAATATTTATAATAAGGGTATTTTTAAAAATGTTTTTAATTTATAACTTAATACCTTTTTCTGAATACATAGTGACCAGAAAAAATCAATCTTATCATTCTTATTTTAAATAGTCTTCTTATATATATATATATATATATATATATATATATATATATATATATATATATATATATATATATATATATATATATGCACATGCGCAAGTGTTTTATTGAGTATTAATATATCTTTAAGGTCTTAGCCATCAACTTAAACTTTTGATTGAGTTGGTTACTTAATATAGTATCGAAAGTCAACGTGAAAAAAGATCACAAATTCGAATATGAACCACCTCTCATTCATAGTGGAATATATATTCAGCGTGAAGTATATATGATGGTAACATATATTACATCTATACTTTTAGTCTAAATAACTCTCTTTTAAAGGGTATATTAGATTATATATATAATATACTTTAACCTCTCTGACTATAAACTTAAACTTTTGATTATCACAACTGAAATCCTCTGTCAGTGCGTTTGGAGAAGTCTAGTATTAGGTATCAAGTATGAACCTGAGCTTCTTATAGTAAGACATTAATTATGAAGGGAGTGGAATACAGATCATTGAGGTGCGCATATTTCAAATATAGGATTATGGTTTATTCTAATTGTTTAGTACTTTCTTTATTTAAGAAGATCCCATGCAAGTGTGCAAATCAGGAACATTAATTGACTGTAAATATGAGCAAATCTGGAGAATTTAGTCATCAAAAGCTAGCATTGCTTAAACAAACTTTATAATTTGTACACACTGATGACAACAACGTACAGTTCATAAGCCTAGAACTAAGGAAGATACTCTTTACACTAGGATTATACTTTTATGGAAGATTTTTATTGAATTGATTTTCATAAATCAATTATGTTGATCATTAAATATTGATCATTATTGAAGAGAGTAATGCTTTAAAAGTATAACATTAAGGAGCTTATGTGGAGCGGTAGATCGGAATCACATGGGGCACCAACTAATGAAGGGAATTTCGGTAGAGTTCCGTTTGTAAACTTAACTAATTAATTTTATTATTTCTGCAAAATGATATATAGAAGCACAATAAATTTATCAAAATTGCAATCTTATTCTTGAAAGAGTTTCTCGTAATAAAATATTATTTTCGAATAAAAGAATGCTAGTAATTAAGATCTGTTTTAATCATATGCATTAACTGAATTAATAACAATTTGAACTTATTTATTAAATTTATTCCTCTTCATTCAAAATTATGTAACTAGAGAAAAAGTTAAATATACTCAAAAAATAATGTGTATGCTGTAAATAAATAGCAGATTGATCTATAATAGTGCACGTTCTTTATTGAGGTCGTCTCACCGTGGGACAACTTCAAATGGTTCAGTCCAAACTATTTAAAAAAAACTGTTTCTTGTACAAGTGTGAATTCAGATTTCATTAATTTTTTTATGCTTTTTTACTAATAGGCTGCTTGTATGGGCCCGTCTCACGATGAGACGGTCTTATACAAGACTTGCTAAAATTTTTAATACGACATTCATAAAAGGAAATGGAACAAAATAAATCAACTAACCTAATAAAAAATTAGACAAAATAAATAAATAAGACAAAATTACCAAAATGAGAGAGTATTTAATTATCATCAAAGACTTCAGTATTAACTTTACGTTTTTACTCTTACCAATAGAAACGTCTACTTTGAAATTAAAAAAAAACGTCTAGGGGAACGTGACTCCGTGGGCTCCAATATACATCCGCCACTATTTTTTGTGTGTAATGTTGAGCCGGTATTTGATAATACTGATTATATAACATATTATTAGATGTCACATCCATACTTCTAATCCAACAGTCTCTTAACTCGTGTGGAAGGTGTGACAAAGTATATAGCATATTTATTGAAAGCTTTTGGTCAAGTTGTGAGTTGGTTATATGACAAGACTCGTACAAAATAGTCTTGTCATGATTAATATGAAAGTAAGCTAAGTATATAATATAGCATATATTTATTCAATCACCATGATATGATTAATATGAAAGCTAAGTTATTCTGGAGTTTGTCTAATTATTATTGTTAGAACTTTTTCTTCTTCAAGGAGATCAACTCGAGACTCAGTCGAGCATTGAGAACAACCCTTCCTAATCCTACTCGAAAAAGAAAGGCTTTGATGAAGATTTCATAGTTAAAAGCAAATGTTCATTCCATTGGTACCTAGCGATACAAGAAGGAGAACAAAGAAGTTTCCATTGTATTTAAGGATCTAGAAAAGGAGAAGAATCTTGATGTACAGAGTGAATTAAATAAGGAGAGTTGAAAGACGGTGGAAGGACTGCCAGAAAAGTTATGGTCTGAAAAATTTAAAAATACAAATGCTTTTGAAAACACCATCTATATCTGAAATGTAAAGACTGATGTTCATTTTAGTATTGGGCGTACATGTTCCGAAGTAATTTTTACCATTGTAGAGAAAGGATCATCATAAGGTAGAGTATGAGGAATTGAGCTTTTTATATGGTTGTCAGTTTAGGAACTCACATCTCTTGGTAAGCATCAAAGTATTTTTCAAACCTTTTCTTATTGGTATATGTTTGCCAATGAGTTTAGGTTGCTGATGATCATTGTCAAGCAGTTTTACATATCTTTGATAGTTTCATTTGAAATCATTTTCAATAATTCAAATTCATGAATAAATATGATTATTTTCTGTTGAGTAAAGGCACTATATTTGAACTAAATTTTATTGTACTCTCAAATATTTTTACAACTCTTACACCTCTACTACTTATAATTTTCTACCCTCTAACCTATCACTACAACACTTTAGAAGAGGACACTACTTGGAACCCTTACTTGCTCTCTTGCTTGGTACCTACACTCATGCCATGACCACCTATTTATACTACTCCAATGGAGCTATCTAGGTACAAGATATTTTCTAAGAAAATTCTAGATTTAAGATATTTATACTTAGATATTTTTAGAGTACATTCTAGAGTTGAGATATTTTCTCATTCTCTATATTATTATTCCAAAATATTTTCATTCTTTATTATTCTAGAATTCTCTTGATCTTGTGCTTAATAGACTTGGGCTTGATAACTTGGGCCTCAGCGTTGATCATCAACACTCCCCCTCAACGCTGACTTCCTGCACATTCCAAGTTGTTCTCGCATGTCTTGGAACTTGCCCGTACTGAGTCCTTTTGTGAAGATGTCTGCAACTTGCTCTTCCGTCGGTGTCAGCTTCATTTGGATTTCGCCTTGCAGGACCTTCTCTCGAATAAAGTGATAATGTACTTCGATGTGTTTGGTCCTTGCGTGAAATACTGGATTTTCTAACAGACAAACTGCTGACCTGTTGTCACAATGACGTGTTACCTGTCCGGCTGGTTGATGAAGATCTTTCAATAGACGTGTCATCCACGTGCTCTCTTGCGCAGCCATAGTTGCCGCCCTATGCTCTGCCTCAGTTGTTGAGAGTGACACCGTAGGTTGTCTTTTGCTACACTATGACACGGCTCCTGATCCTATGCTAAAGACAAAACCTGTTGTTGACCACCTTGTGTCATAATCTCCAGCGTAGTCAGCATCATAGTAGCCAACCACTTGAAATTCTCCACCCTTTTGATAAAGGATGCCATAGTCTAGAGTACCCTTCACATATCGAAGGATTCTCTTGACAGCTTCCAAGTGTGGCTTCTTTGGGTTCTTCATATGACGACTCACTACTCCAACCGCATATGCAATGTCAGGTCGAGTGAGGGTCAGATACAGAAGACTTCCAACAAGTTGTCGATACATTCTTGTATCTTCGAGGTCCTTTCCTTCCCCTGTACGCAGCTTGTGTTTGGCTCCATAGGCGTCAGGAGTGGTTTGCAGTCTAACATTTTGTATGCTTCTAAGATTTCTCTTGCATACTTGTGTTAACAGAGAAACATACCTTCTCTAACCTTCTCGACCTCGAGCCCCAAGAAATGTTTTAATTCTCTAAGCTCCTTCATCTGAAACCGAACTGATAGGTTCTCCCTTGTTCGGTTGATTTCTTCAACTAGGTCTCCGGTTATGATGAGGTCATCTACGTATACTAGGACTGTAGCTATCTTGTCTCTATTATTTTTAAAAAATAGGCTCGAGTCTGCGGTAGTAGGTGTATAACCACTTTGTACGAGAAATTCAGCGATTTTTCCGTATCATGCCCTTGGTGCCTACTTTAGACCATATAGTGCCTTCTTAAGTTTGCAGACGTACCTTGGATGAGCGTTTCTCTCAAATCCTTGTGGCTGCTCCATATATATCTCCCGATCGAGCTCACCGTACAAGAAGGCATTCTTCACATCTAGCTGCCATACCTTCCACTCTCTACTTGCTGCAAGGGCTAGAAGGATCCGTATGGTTGTCATCTTGGCCACTGGACTAAACGTCTCATCATAATCTAGTCCGTACTGCTGTGAGAATCCTCTTGCCACTAGGCGTGCCTTATATCTCTCAACTGATCCATCCGATCGAGTCTTTATCTTGTATACCCACTTGCACGAGATTGGATTGACTTTGGCTGGTTTTGGCACCAACTCCCAAGTTTGATTTTGCCTTAAGGCCGCCATCTCCTCTTCCATTGCCTTGCGCCAATGTTCTGATTTGGCTGCTTCTTCATAGGTTGATGGCTCTGAGGTATCCTCGATCACAGCAGTATTTGCATACCTTGGATTTGGTTGCCTCTGCCTTGATGATCGTCTTGGGAGTTGAGGTACCTCTTCACTTTCTTTAACCTGGAGTGGAGGCTCTCCTTCAACTTCTTCATGGTCTCCAGTACGCCAAGGACACTTTGCCTTGGATGAACTCGAGGTGTCACCTTTTTCGGATGCTGGTGTTTCTTGATCTTCTCTTTGGTCTCTTGCATCTTCAATCGTCGACTCTAGATCTTCCGATGCAATTTGAGGTGTGTGTTCTGGTGTCCACCATGCCGATGCTTCATCGAAGACCACATTTCTTGAAGTGTGGATGCGCCCGGTTGTCGGATCACAACACCTCCATCCTTTTCTTGCAGAGTCGTATCCAACAAAGATGCACCTTATTGTCTTTTTGTCAAATTTAGTGCGGAGATGATCTGGTACGAACACGTAGCACACGCACCCGAATACTTTGAAGTGACCTACTGCGGGTTTTCTCTTCCAAAGCTTTTCATATGGAGAGATAAATCCCAAATTCTCTTGAGGTAGCCGATTGATGATATGAGCCGCTGTTTTCATGCACTCAGCCCAAAACCTCCCTAGCACATTCCTCGCATGTAGCATACTTCAGCAAA
Organism: Amaranthus tricolor; assembly: GCF_026212465.1. Lineage (NCBI taxonomy): Eukaryota > Viridiplantae > Streptophyta > Magnoliopsida > Caryophyllales > Amaranthaceae > Amaranthus > Amaranthus tricolor. The sequence goes on along the minus strand of NC_080048.1, from coordinate 32,096,302 downwards.
CTTCTGCTAAGTGTCGATTCTTCCTTTCAGCTACACCATTTTGTTGAGGTGTATTGGGGCAGGTCAATTGTCTCTTTATCTTGTGCTCCTTTAGGTAGGAATCAAACTCGTAATTTACATATTCCCTACCGTTGTCCGTTCGGAGACACCTTACTTTCTTGTTGAGTTCACTCTCCGTATTTTCTCTAAATTGTTTGAATTTGGAGAGTGCCTCAGATTTTTCTTTCATAAAGAGAACCCACACATACTTTGAGAAGTCGTCGATAAAGATCACCATGTACTTGGACCCGTTTATGGATGCTTGTCTTACGGGACCAAAGACATCTGAGTGCACCAGTTCCAAAGGCTCCTTGGCTTGAAACTTTGAAGGTTGATAAGGAAGTTGGTGAGCCTTACCGTATTGACATCCGGCACAGATCGTGTCAGTACGTACTTCAACTTCGGATATACTGGCAACCATCGACTTCTCGACCATTATTTTGAGCTTTTGATAGCTCACATGCCCCAATCGTGCGTGCCAGAGGTCGGCAGTCTCATTCCTCCGAGTCCTATCTACGTAAGCGGATTCTGCTGACATTACGTAGATTGACTGCGATTTTCGTCCCTCCATTATTGGCGTTTCTGTTGCTACAAGATTTCGGTAGACCCTTACTCCTTGTGGTCCAAACAAGACGTAGCAACCTTGCTTTGTCAGTTGCGATACTGACAGCAAGTTCTTCTTTAGACCGGGGACGTGAAAAACATCCTCTAGTTGGACTGGAGTATAATTTGGTCAGGAGTGACTTTTGTCTTACCGACGTAGCGGATGGGCAGTTTGGAGTTGTTGGCTGTTACGATGACTTGATTTCCTTTGTACTTCTCCAAGTCTTCTAACTTTTGTATGTCCCCTGTCATATGATTTGAGCAACCATAATCAATTATCCAGTCACTCCTGTAGTTGATTTTCTCCTCCTTGGGTACCACCGCGAGAGCAACTTCTTCGTTCTCCTCCACTTGTGAAGATGCTATTGCGACTGCTGCTTCTGCATCCCATGTTTCTTCATTGTCGCTGCTTTCTTGAGTCATCTGTTCCTGGCTCTTCGAGGTTGCGACATTTCCGTGGCCTTTCTTTCTCTTGTACCAGCAATCTCGTGCATAGTGTCCCTTCTTACCGCAGTTGTAGCAACGATCTTTTTGATCGTCATCTTCCTGAGACTGAGTTTGAGCTCCCCCTGAAGCTTTCCTCCCCAGGTTGGGCTTCCATTGTTGACCAGGTTTGCCTTTGACGTTCGGCTTTGACTTGTGTCGACCTTTCTTCTGGCCTCCAAATAGAGCCTCTTCTTCCTTCCTAGGCGAGACTCTAGTGATTTGCCTTGTCAAAGCCTCCTGATTAGCGAGCATGTTCTCCAACTCTAGCAACGTCGGCTGAGTCGACCACCCTCGGATGGCTGCCATGAACCCACTAAACTCGGTTCTTAGGCCATGGGCGATTATCCTCCTCATGCGTTGCTCGGTAATCTTTTCTTCAGGGTCAAGTTCGGCAATCTCGCTACAAAGAGACTTAACTTTCTTGAAGTATTGATTTATTGTCAAGTCCCCTTGTGAGATTGTCATTAGCTCACTTTCCAACAGTTGGAGTCGAGCGTCATTCTTTTTCTAGAACAACGCTGCAAGGGTGTCCCAAGCAACCTTCGGGGTTTCTGCTTTTCGTATGTACTCTACCAGCTCTTTATCAATTGTTGTTTTGAGTACATACATTGCCTTACCGGCTTTAATATTCCACCTTCTAAAGGCTTCATTTTCAATTATTGTACTTTTCTTGTCGGAGTCAACAGTTACTATCTTTGGTTCCGGCGGAATCGTATTGCATCCGCCTACCACCTCCCATAGATCCTGACCTTGAAGGTAAGAAACTATGCAGGTGCTCCAATATGTATAGTTGTTGTAATTTAACTTCTCAAGACCACCAGTCATACCTGCTAAATCTATAGCGACTTTGTGAAGCAACCCTTCTCACAAGTCTTCGGTCCTTCGTCTTTGCAACTTCGGACCCCTTATGACCGATCTTCTGGCACAATGTTAGCAGGCACCCTTCCAACTAGTGATCGCCCAACTATACTTGCCAACCTACGACTAGTCTCCGATCGTCGACTTGACAGAATCACCCCGATCCGGCTCTGATACCAGATTGTTGAGTAAAGGCACTATATTTGAACTAAATTTTATTGTACTCTCAAATATTTTTACAACTCTTACACCTCTACTACTTATAATTTTCTACCCTCTAACCTATCACTACAACACTTTAGAAGAGGACACTACTTGGAACCCTTACTTGCTCTCTTGCTTGGTACCTACACTCATGCCATGACCACCTATTTATACTACTCCAATGGAGCTATCTAGGTACAAGATATTTTCTAAGAAAATTCTAGATTTAAGATATTTATACTTAGATATTTTTAGAGCACATTCTAGAGTTGAGATATTTTCTCATTCTCTAGATTATTATTCCAAAATATTTTCATTCTTTATTATTCTAGAATTCTCTTGATCTTGGGCTTAATAGACTTGGGCTTGATAACTTGGGCCTCAGCGTTGATCATCAACAATTGGTATATGTTTGCCAATGAGTTTAGGTTGCTGATGATCATTGTCAAGCAGTTTTACATATCTTTGATAGTTTCATTTGAAATCATTTTCAATAATTCAAATTCATGAATAAATATGATTATTTTCATCTCCTTGACTTGGCATGTACCTTCATATGTAACAATTAAAAGGGGTGCAACACGAGGACTTCTTAGGACTGAGAGCATAATAAAGATGATTTAGTTACGTACTCTAGAGGAGGGGTTGGATAGAGTAAAGTTCTTTTTCTAATTGTTTGTCAGCACTTGTTTAGTAAAAGAACTTGCTGTAAGATAGAATTTAATATAAGTGCGAAATTAAAAGTAGACAAAATAATCAATTTGTTTACATAGTTCACTGTAGAAACGGTTAAAGATAATAAGAAGGGGGGTGATTCTTCCAGACTTGAGTCTTGGGAACAAGACACTATCTCCATTCATCAACAAGTATCGTCAGATTATCAACTTAATAACAGTAGACCTCCTGTTTACATTTGACATCCTACAACGATCTTCCTTATGTAACTTCCTTGGATATTTTTTACTCGTACAAAGTTCATAGACCAAGTCTTAGGTACAATCAACAATCTTTATCAAGACTGGATATCGACCTGCACACAATCTCTAAAATACAATTGTTTATCTTAAGTGTAGTCATCATGTGATTGGTAGGTGGTGTGGCCGGTTTTGGAGAGGGAGGTACATTAGTTTGTGGCTCTAGGGCTGTGTGTGAGGAAGAATTATCATCCAAACCTACCATTGGACGTTTACCCTTAGAAGCTAGCCTACTACTTTTCCTAGGAGTCACTACTGGCTTCTTCTTAATAGGCATCCTGACCTCCTCATCATTGGATGTATCATCATCATTATCATCCAGATCCTCACCCTCTTCTTCCTTAGAAACTTCCCCTTCACTCAAAGCTTCCTCCTGTTCCCATTGTTTCCGAACTTCCTCTTGTGCCTTCTATGAACCAACTTCTGCCTCCTCATGAACGGTAGTGGGAACAATCTCCTGTTTCTCCTCATCCTCTTCCTATCCTCTTTTTCTTTTCTTTTCTATCTTCCTTTTCTTGGTCTTCTCCTACAGACCCCTCTTCCTCCTCATCACCAGTGGAGGCTGCCTCTAAAATCCCCTTATCTGATAATTTAAGGTGCAAGTTAGTGAGACATTTTGCACCTATTTTATTGTTGGAACTCATGGGGAATTACAGCCCTTCCAAAGGGATTCCAAACTTCTTAAAAATCTAAGTTAACAGCCCACCATATCTAACCATGTACTTCTTTTCAATGCAATCAGACAAGTGTGAAATCATAAGTGAAGGAAAATAGATTTTAGTGTGATTAGCCAAGTAGTAAATCAGTGCGGCATCCCTCAAATTCACTTCACTACGCTTGGAATTGCATGTTAAAATGAATCTTTGGGCAATGTTGTAGAACAATTTATGCAAAGGGAACAGTGTATTGTGACTTATTCTACCCTTTTTCTCACAGATCCCTAAAAACTTCAACACAGTCTTTTCATTTATCCCAAAAAGATAACTTTCGAACCAACATACTAAGTGTCAAAACCAATAGTGGGTACCCCAAACCATTCTCTTAACATCAAACAGTTAAACTCAATCTTAATGTCCTTGACAACACTTGAACAAATGCCATTTTCAATAGAAAAATTAAAAATAAATTCTCGCATTAAATTAGGGTAAATTGGATTGCAACAATAATCAGACATGAGTGTTTCCCAATTTTGATTTTTCTGTATATCGTGAAGTTGTGGAAAAGATTAGAGTCATACAAATATTTGTCAAGCCTAAAACCAACAGACATCTCTTTTGCAACTTCAACCGTACTGTCAGGATTTACGTTCTTACTCTTCTTTGAAAGCCTGGATGATGAACCTTCTCCTTTAGGGGTAGTGTTTGGACGTTTAGAACTAGCTTGCATGGTGGAGGAACTTGGTTGATCGAACGATTTTGGTGAAGACGAAGATGATGGTGGTGCAGTGATTAAAGGAGATGGGTGAATGACTTTAAGAGGCTTTGGTTCACTCGATTTAGGGTTCTGTTTTCTTGATTTCTTGGTTAATTTTGAGGTTTTTGGTGTTTTCATGGTTGAGTTAAGGAGGGAGAAGAAGAAGTATTTATGGAGGGAAGGTAAGGGACGGTTTTGAGTGAGAAGTGATGAGTAGTTTAGGGAGTAATAATGTGATGATAGGTTTTGGTGCGTGAGTGAGTGATGGTGATGTGATGTAGTGGAAGTGAGAGGTTAATTTTTATAAGGGTGTATAGACGGCATCATGGGTGGTTACTAAAGATATTAATTTGTTCTTTCACTTAATTAAAAAGTGTGAACAAAATTGGATGATGAAAGGTTAGTGGGTAGGTTCGTGGAATAAGTAATTAGTAATAGTTTTTCGAAACAGTTCATTTGGTGATGATCCGATTGCCCATATTAAATATTTTACGTTGACGAACTTAAGTACATGAATATTTGTGCTTGTCATTTTTCGGAATATATAATGATGCTGGGATTTTTGAAAATAAAAATGAAAATAAGAAAAAAAAATTGTGTCCTCGTTTTTTTAATTTATTATTATTATTATTATTATTATTATTATTATTATTATTATTATTATTATTATTATTATTTAATTTTTTAATTAATTTTGTTTTATTTTATTTTATTGTTTTCCAATTTTAATATGAGGACTATAACACACAAAACAAACAAATGTTGCTTTGGTCTGATCAATTTAAACATGCATTTAAGAAAGCATCCATAGCATATACTTTAAATAACTGCATACCTGAACCTTTCAATGATTAATTTCTCAATCAGGATTTTTTGTGGATGAATGAACCATTCCAATTTTAATTTTTCTTTGAGGGGAATGCATGCCATAAACTTTAGTGGAGCATGATCATTCCAAGTTCCAGCCTCATCTTTTCATGTTTTTCCCTTAGAAGAGGTTTAGTCATTATATCAAATATTTGCTCATTTGTATTAACATGTTTAACAGATATATTTTTATTTTTTGCATTATCCTTAAGAAAATGATGTCTTATATGAATTGTTTAACCCTAGAATGATGCACGGGATCTTTAGATATGCATATGGCACTAATATCATCACAATAAATAGGAACATAATAAAACTTAATACCAAAGTCTCTTAGATGTAGTTTGATCCAAAGCATTTGGGAACAGCAAACTGCTGTTGCCACATATTCTGTTTCAGCGGTGGATAATGCAACGGTGTTTTGTTTCTTGGAATGCCAAGATACTAAACAAGAGCCAAGGAATTGTACCATATTTGAGGTGCTTTTTCTATTTATAAGATCTCATGTATAGTCTGCATCACTATAACCTTTCAAATCATAAACATCACTTTTTTGATAAAATAGGGACACGTCATTTGTTCCCTTCAAATATCTCAGAATTCTTTTTACTGTTGTATGATGTGATTCTTTGGGATTTGATTGAAATCGAGCACACAAACCAATACTAAACGGAATATCGGGTCTACTAGCGGTTAGCTATAATAAAGATGTAACACCCCGAGATTTTCTGACATTAATTAATATTTTAATAACTTTTTGGGATTTTATAATTATATTAAATTATTTCTGAATTAATAAATTTATTTCATTTGCGAATTTAAATGTGAACTTATATACATATATTAAAAATATAGTTACGATTTCTCAAATAAAGAGGTTCGAATCAAAATGATTATTTTATTAAAATGTGTGAGCCCACGAAGGCGAGTCTCTTAGTTGGGTCTCGCAAGAAAATGAATTGAGATAAAAATAAATAAATAAACCTAATAATAAATAAACATAATAATAATCATAATAATAATAATAATGATAATATTAATAACAACAAGGATAAAAACCCATAAAACCCTAAATGCTCAAGGTTAGCCGTCACTCCCATTCTCTCTTTTCTCTTCTCTCTTTCTCTTACTCCCCTCTCCCTCACGGTCCATCTGCAGCCCATGAGAACCACCGTAGCACGCCGCCTAGCAGCAGCAACCGGCTGCATGTTCTTTTCCCCACGACAACCACCAGCAGCCGACCCAACTCCTCCCTCCAAGGGCAGCAGCTGCTGCATTTGCTTCTCTTGACAGCAGTAGCGGTTGTTTTGGTTTCCCCATCGTCACCGAGCTCCATCTACGACACCATTACTACAATAATTAACTATAGTTTCACCTCTTGTCCTAGTCCCACCATTGTAAGCCACTTCTTCTATTTTTTTGATTTTCTTTACTTGTTCTAATTGCAATTTTAACAAGTTTATGAGTTTGGTGCTGATTTTTGTATGATTGTCATTGAATCTTGTTATGGGTAAGAATTTAATTGATGATTTAATGAACTTATGAATTGGGTTTTTAAAATGTGAACGAAAAGTGTTGAACTTTGTATTATTTTCATTGAATCTTTTTATTGGTAAGAGTGTGTTTGATAAATTTAACATATTTATGACTTAGAGTTTGAAGTATGAATGAAAATAATGGTTGTGTGCTATTTGATGGTGTCTTAGTACATGAGTAACTTTATTTGTGTTGAATGTGGGAGTTTTGTTAGGCATAGTAGTCTTAATTGGCCTTGTTGAAGTAAAAGAAATTATTAATGTTGATCACAAGTACTCTCGTTAGGTTATCGAAATTATAATTAAATGATATTAGTAAGGCCATGAACATAGTGTCAACTTGTTGAGAATTATTAAAGTTACTTCTTATGATGTCTTGATTTTACTTCTTTCTAACCTTGGAGAATATAATAAATGATATTGCTATGCGATAACCTTAAGATTCGTTCTTCTTGTCATATTAGCACTATACTAACATTGTGAGACTTAAGTGTGAATCGTCGTTTTATTTTAAGATAATGTGAATCGTTATAACTCAAAGTTAGCTGGTGTAATGAAACACTTGACATAATCCTTTTATTCTTTTTCGATGGAAAAACTTGTGTTATTGTCGAATTGACGATTATGCTTGGTGTTGAATGAGATGCGTACGTGTTAGAAGTAATTGAAATCTTGTCGTGAATAGATGATAGTGGTTACTTTGGCTTTTAGCTGGTATGACAAAGTAGTTAAGGGAACTTATTAGTTCTATTCCTAACTTGTACATGTTCCCAATTCATAAGAGGAAAATAAAACCTTAGTTGGGTGATTTTTGTAACTTTTGGTCGTGCAGGGACGCTTGCAGGTACGTACACGCAGTGACAAACCCTTATATGCAATTTTATATAAGACATTAATGTTCATTGTAATAATATGCACTACATCAAAACTATGAGATACTAGTGAGTACACCTTATACGAAAAGTTGTCGACTATGAAATCCTTGCGCTTAGAATAGTTATAGAGAATGAAAGCGTTAGTAGGAGGCGGGGACCACCCCCTTATTTATTTAAGAATTAGATTATGCCTAAATTGGAGTTAGAATGACTCCTCTATAGGTGAATTTCATATTCTATTGAGTGGCTCAGTGGGTTTTGGCGCGCTGCTATCCCAGGGCGCTCATTAATGGTCGAAAGTGGAATTTATTTCCATCTGATAAAGTATTAGATTATGATTAGCTGGCGTGACTCAACTGGATTATGTCCGGTTGATTTAGTAGTCCCCTAGGTGAGGTTCGACGGGACCACCATAAGGGGGGTATGAGCATGCTTGGATCATTGGGCGCCGGGTGGCTGATACCGCCCCTTGACCGAGGTGTTACCATGCGGGCCTTGAAAACCCCAATATGGTGGCCTCTTCATTGGTTTAGTACCCCAGTGTGTTAGTTTTTCCTGAAGGTAGGACCCGAGAGGGTCAGCTGGAGGGGGCATGAGCTCATACTTTGCCATGGGCGTCGGGTGGCCGATAACGCCCTTGGCCGTGTCACTATGCCAGGAAGTAGAGAAAAGATCCACTGATAGAAAACTATTCAGTGATAGAAAGTTTATTCATTGATCGAAAGTTATGTAATGATAGAAGGTTCATTCTTTAGTAGAAAGCTTACGCATTGATAGAACGTTTACTCATTGATAGAACATCTACTTATTGATAGAATAGTTTCTGCTAGTGAGAAGTGTGCCTAAGTGAAGTTACCTCAAGGGAATTACAGACTATGATCACACTTACCTTAAGATAGACAAGCCCTATAAGGGCATATGTTAGGTATTCTGTTAATGCCTTGGTCGAGTTGATACTATGCGTGTTTTGCAAGAGTTTATGTTTTGAAAAGAGAAGCGTGAAGACCTGCATTCTACCCAACAACACATGGTTCGATTTGGAAAGAACGTAATGATATTAAGAAGTATAAGTGGCCGATAAACGGTTACTATTTGTGCTTGTGTCTTATGAAATCATCTTATGTTGTTGTATAATATAATTTTATCTAGTAGTTGGCCGTATTATATCTGATGTTAGTTACTGACGTGTACGTGTTTGTGTTTATGTTTGATTGTTGATGACCTTCTGTGATTGTCTTGCTATGACACATTGGTCTTTGGTCTAATGTCGAGCAGCAGGAGGATCATAGACAGGCGTAGCAGGTATTGGAGCTTTTTTTGCATTGCATTGCATTGGGGGAGAGTGATTAGGGCGAAGCATAACCTGTGTCATACTGCTATCTTTCGATTTTGTAGCTCTTGTTATCCTTTGTAAACTTTGGTTGTATACGTTTTGTTATGAGACTTTGTGTCCTCCCTTGTATATTTGTATTTCCGCTGCGTAGTTTATAACTCTGTATGGTTTTAAGGAGTTAAGTCTTTTTAAAACCACATGTCCTTTTTTTAGAAGAGATACTGCCGAAATTTCTACTCACCTTTTTAAAGTTAATATTTAACGTTTACCTAAATTCTTATCCTTTTCTTTTATGTATCACCCAAATTTCCTCCCGTTCTTTACGGTTTTGGTTTTGTTAAAGGGTTGGAAATTCAGGGGTGTTACAAAAGATCCAATCATACCTCTATACATTGTTTTATCAACATTAATACTATTTGTATCTTCATCTAATCTAATATTTGTAGCCATTGGAGTGTGATTTGTTTGAGCATTATCTAAACCATATTTCTTAAGAAGTTCTTTTATATATTTTTGTTGATGAATAAAAATTCCATTAGCCGTTTGTTTAATTTGAAAACCAATGAAAAAATTTAATTCTCCCATCATACTCATTTCAAATCCAGCACTCATAAGATTAGTAAATTCTTTACACAATAATTTATTTTTGGCACCAAAAATAATATCATCAACATAAATTTGCACAACCAAAATATCAAAACCTCAATTTTTGAAAAATAAGGTTTTATCAATTTTACCTCTAAGAAAATCATTTTCAATCAAAAACTTTGATAATCTTTCATACCATTGCCTAAGAGCTTGTTTAAGCCCATAAAGAGCTTTATCAAGCTTATAGACATGATCAGAAAAAGAAGGATTTTCAAAGCGAAGGGGGTTGTTCCCCAAAGACTTCTTCATCTAGAAAATCATTCACGAAAGCACATTTAACATCCATTTGATATAACTTGAAATTCACAAAAGCTGCAAAAGAAATTAGAATTCTGATAGCCTCTAACCTGACTTCTAGAGTAAATGTCTCTGTATAACGAAAAATAATTCTTGTCTTTGTTGTTTCTTTGATTAGCGTATCTGTTGTTTCTGAAGAATTTCTTAAACCTTCACACCAACATAGCAGCCTCCTCTTCTTCATATTTTGACTCTTCTTGTTCATTTACTGCCAGAGCCAAACCTTTGTTTATGGAATTTTCAGTTTTTCTCAAATGCAGTTCGTGAGTCATAAGGGAACTAGCCAGCTGTTCCAGATTGAATTTTGTGAAATCTTTTGATTCCTGGATGGCTATGACTTTGGCTCTCCAGCGTTCATCTTGAAGGAGACTATGTAGAATTTTCCTGACCTGTTCATCAGCGGGAATGTGTCTTCCAAGAGAAACAAGTTCATTTGTGATATTGGTGAACCTGGTAAACATCTCTAGGATGCTTTCTCTAGGTTCCATAACGAACCGTTCATATTTAGACATTAGCAACTCTATCTTGGAACGCTTTACTCACTAGTAACCTCGTGGGTAACTTCCAGTAAACCCCAAATCTGCTTGGCAGATTTGCAATCCATAATACGATTATGTTCATTTGTCCAAGAGCATAGTGAAGTAGTTTAATGGCAAGATCGTTCATCTCCATTTTTTAAAAATCTTCCTTTTCATTTTCGGTTATAGGTTTTGGAATGATTTCATTATTAGAGTTTGTAGCAGTTACCTCAAAATCTCCAATTTTGATAACTCTCCATAGCTGATAGTTTTCGGCTTTAATGAAGATTTCCATTCTATTTTTCCAGTAACTGTAGATCTTACAATTGAACATCAGCGGCCTTTGAGTAGACTACCCCTCTTCCATTCGTTCATTCATATTCAACATATATAAAATAACTAGATATTGCTCTCAGGGTTTCCTGATCAAATGAGGAACAGGGCTTTGATACCAATTGTAGAAACAGTTAGAGATAACAAGAGGGGGGTGAATTGTTGTTTGAAAAGTTTAAGCGTTTTTGCCCTGTTTTTGCGGAATTAGAAGCTTAAACTTAAATGCGCAAACTTAGAAAGAGACAACACAATTTTTACGTGGAAACCTTCTAGGCCTAAGTAGAAGGAAACACCAGAACCCCCCGGTATTTCAGGTTCTCTAATGTGTTTTAAGTAATTCGTTACAATTACATAAAACTAAGAAAAATAGGTCAACTTCTCTTTCTCTTTCTTTTTCTCTTTCTCTTGCTTCAAACGAAGCTTCTCTCTTCTCCCCTAGACTTTTCCAAGTCTAGTTACAACAATTCTGTAACAGGAGCGGCAATCTCGATACATAATTAGCATTTAATAATAATGTTTGATACAAAAATATTGCGGAAGTCTCAAAATGCCGAACTATTAAAAGCTTTAAATCATAAAAACTGAAACTGTTTAAAACAAAGTAAAATATTACATTTGATAAGAAATATTATTTGCTCAAAACAAAAAAAAATATATCATCATCAGTCATCAATAAAAGTACAAAAACCAGCTAAGTTCTCGATAAATACTAATTATTGCGGTCTAGATCGAAACCTGAAACTAAATCCTGCAAAATGCTGCCATCCATGATACGGATGACAGTCAATTGAATCGGTCGGCGCTTAACGCCGAGCATAAATTCCTATCTAGCTCAAAATACGGAAATTATACGCTATGTCTACAAAATAATAATTTAAGTACGAACTTATAATTAATTGACACCACCGTATACTTTTACTATATTCTTTTTCCGTTCCATACTTTTAAGTCTTTAAGATAACATTCTCAATCCTGATAGAAGTATGTTACTACCACTTATACAATTCGGTAATCTTAACACTTAAGTAAGTTCATTTGGTTAATACTCATAACCGTACCATGCATCATAGGATCAACACTAATCAAGTTTATCACTAATCAATAAGTACATCAATATGACACCTGATATATGTAAGGGTCTGGTTAGGTGAGGACTATAGTCTTAAACCCTAAGTGTGGTGGGAGTCGTCACCCCTCAAATACAATTTATAATCGAGCTCTACAGGATAGGTAGCTAACCCCTTGTTTAATACCGCATTTTACATGCCGGCCAACACGGGCGCCGGGATTTTACACGACGGACTGTGATTCGATATTACCTTACTATCAGGTTCATTCAATCAATATTCATTCACACAAGTACATCACATTTTACTACTACAATTTGACTTTGACTTTGACTTTGACTTTAACTTTGATCAACTTAAGTGATAACCTCTTTTATTTAAGAAAATTCTTAATCATAATGTAAAATTAACCTTTATGTCTTCATACATTCATTATTAATTTTTTCAACATTAAATTTTATTTACAACTTTATTTTTAATAGTTCGCTAAATTCACACTAATAACTTAATATTTTATTAATAGTCTTCAAATTAATATTTTTCACAAGTAGCCACTAAAATCTATTTCTCTTTAAATAAGTTTCAAAAATCAACATTTTCAAGTTAACAATAAATAAAACTTTATTTTCTTCAAAAAAGAAAAATTCTAATTAAAATTCAAGTTAAAATTGCAACTTGGATAAGTTTCCCAAATTTTACAAGTTCACCAAAAATCAATATTTCAAGTTTAGAAAAATAAGTAAACTTGTTAGGTTTGCAAAAATCAACATTCTAGTTATAAAACAAATAAAACTTATAATTTCACAAAAATCAATATTTCTAGTTTTAAAAAAAGTCAAACTTATAATTTTCACAAAAGTCAATATTTCTAATTATAAAACAAGCAAAACTTGTAATCTCACAAAATTAATATTTCACACATAGTTTGAGCGGCAAGTTTATTAAAAATACTTTTACATCATTTTACATAAATTTTGGACAAATAGTTAGCAAATAAAATATTTTTTACTAAATAGTGACTAAAAGTTACTTTTATTACAAAATCTCATATATTCAAGAAAAACACTTCAATAGTTAATAACTTATAAAAATTTCTCAAAAATATCTTTTTAAATTGTTATTAATTATTATCACAAAAATAGCTTGTAAATAATTTAAAATAGTAAATCATACTCTTTTTTTTTTGTTTATGATAGTGGTCGAATGGCCTATGAGTGTTTTGGGGCCTTTTCACATAAAAAATGACTTAATATCATTTATCATACTAAATCCTAGATTTAAATAATTAACTTAACCACTTAAAAAAATAAAAACTTTACACAATAACTTAGAAATTTACTGCAACTTTAAGGATAAACTTAAATCTCAAAATAAAGTATAATAACAATATTCTTAATATAACCATACTTTATAAAAAAATACGTTCATAAAAAAACTTACTACCTTATAAACTAGTTTAAAGGCTAACATAAACATATTAATAAAAATTCTAACATACACTAGTGGAAAAAAACGTATTTGCTGCTCAACATTTGCTGCGGTTTTAGTATATTCGCAGCAATAAATGGGAAAAAGATTTGGAAAAAAAAAATACTAATTGCTGCAGTTTTTGTTGATTGACCGCAGCAAATACCCCATTCTACCGTTAACAAATAGCAAAATTAAAAAAAAAAAAAGCCTTAATTGCTGCGGTTGGCTAGGGCCCACAGCAAATAACGAAAAGTAACCCTTCAAATTCAGCAAGAAATTAAAAAAGAAAGCATTTATTTGCTGCGGTTGGCTTGTGACCGCAGCAATAAACCCATTGTAATGTACACAGCACGCTTCTTCAACTTCTCAAAATACAAGTATAGCAAATAAAGCCCGCCATTCTCTTTTCATTTCGCCATTCTCTTCTCACAAACCCATTGAAAAACCTCGACTCAAGCAATAAATGCACCATTTTCGCCATTCAACATTTCATTCTTCATCTTCATCTTCTTCTTAAAAATATAAAATCATTTCAAACCCACCATTATTGAAAAACACTCGAAAAAACTGAGTGATTGAGTGTTTCTTCAAACTTGTTCTTCATCTTCTTGGTTCATAAACCCACGAAATTTGGTCTTGTTCATCTTCAAAACCCACGACATTAAGGTATTTTTTCTCCTTTTAATTTGTTAAGCATTTAAGTTTTGCAAGATATTCATGAAAAAATTCGAAAATTATGAAAAAACTTGTTATTTGTAAATCTGAATTTGTTCGTTTATTGATGTATGAGTATTGATGTATGAAAAAACTCGAAAATCGTTTATTGATTTTATTTGCAAATATGAAAAAATTTGGTCTTGTTATTTGCAAATTACGAAAATTATGAATTTGTTACTGTGTTCGTTTGTTACTGTGTTATTTGCAAATATGAAAAAACATTTAGTTACTTGGAGTTCATTGATGTATGAGTATATCAGTTAATGTTATTTTGATGTGGTTTCTCTTCTAAAGTGCTCATGTTCAATCATTTCGAGGGCATCATATTAATTCAATGGTCTGTTTTGTTATTGTTGGTATTTTATGTTGGTAATGGGGATGATATGTGGTTTCAATTTCATGAAATGTACAATGTTATGTTGGTAATTAGTGTTAAATGAATGATTATTACTTAATTTTGTGGTTATTTAGAGTTCGTTAAGTATATATGTTTAAAAGTTGTGTATTAATTTTGTTTTGAATCAATTAATCACACTAATTAGGATGACAAACGATCGTTCTTGGATGTATGGAAGCATCGAATCGTCGGAATTTATTGATGGCGTATTAGAATTTTGTAGTATTGCGGTTGAACATCAAGTTAGGACGGGGGGAGTTGGTTTTTATTGCCCATGTGTCAGTTGTGGCAATGTATCAAAGGTAGATAGTGTTGATATCCTTAGAGAGCACATACTTCGACGTGGGTTTAGGCCTCAATATCATGTTTGGGTTTGGCATGGTGAGGAGGGAGTTTACAAAGAGAAACGTGTTGTTGAGGACGTCAATAATGTGGCCGATGTCAATGAGGATGTAGTAGATCATGTTGATGGGTATGAGACAGATGAAGAGAATGTCGATGAGGATGTGGATCGTGTTGATGAGATGATGGAGGGAGTCGAGGATGAGTTAGGAAAACGTCCTCGTGTTTTTGACTTGTTGACAGAGGCTTCTCAAAAGCCTTTGTACCCTGGATGTACAAAGTTCACCAAACTAACAGCAGTGTTGACAATTTTCAACATTAAGTCAAAGTTCAATTGGAGTGACGCTAGTTTCACAATGTTATTAGAAGCGTTAGGTGAGTTGCTTCCTGAGGGAAATGAACTTCCAAAGTCGACATATTATGCCAAAAAGCTCATGTGTCCTTTCGGCTTAGAGTACCAGAAGATTCATGCGTGTCCGAATGATTGTGTGTTGTATCGGAATGAAAACGAGAACTTAGAAGAGTGTCCTAGGTGTGGGTTATCGCGCTACAAGCGTAAAGGGGCTCGGGATGCTAATGGGCCCCCGGCTAAGGTATTGTGGTATCTTCCAATAATACCTAGATTCAAGCGCTTGTTTTCTATAAAGAAAGATGCGTTAAATTTGAGGTGGCATGCAGATAGGGTGAAGAAAGGTCGCTTGCTCACACATCCATCTGATTCTCCGGAGTGGAAGAGTATTGATAGGTTGCATAAGCCTTTTGGGGATGAGGTTCGTAATTTAAGGCTCGGACTGTGTACGGATGGAATGAACCCGTTCGGCAATCTTAGTTCTCAACATAGTACTTGGCCGGTACTTTTAGTGATCTATAATTTGCCACCTTGGTTGTGTATGAAGCGTAAGTACATAATGCTTTCGCTTCTTATCTCGGGTCCTAAACAACCTGGCAATGACATAGATGTGTATCTTGCACCTCTCGTTGAGGATTTGAGAAAGATGTGGGATGAAGGCGTTTCAGTGTTTGATGCATATGCTAATGAGGAGTTCACCTTGTGTGCAATGCTTTTATGCACCGTTAATGATTTTCCGGCATATGGCAACTTATCGGGGTATAAGAACAAAGGGAAGAAAGCATGCCCGATATGTATCGATGACATGGAATCCACGTGGATTCCTAAGTGCAAATACGTATTTATGCACCATCGAAAGTTCCTCCCACGAGACCACCAATATCGTAAGAAGAAGAAGTTGTTCAATGGGGAGGTTGAGGACCGTGTAGCTCGTCGACCGTTGACCGGTTATGAGGTTTATGAACAGGTTAAGGGAGTTGAGACTGTATTTGGCAAAACGGGGCAAGTGCAAGGAGGTGAAGGCCGATTATGGAAAAAAGAATCAATCTTTTGGAAGCTTCCATGTTGGAGAGATCTACAGGTTAGGCATTGTCTTGACGTTATGCATATAGAGAAAAATGTATGCGATGCCATACTCGGGACTCTCATGAACATTCCGGGTAAGACAAAAGATGTTAGGGCCGTGCGAGATTGGTTTGAATGTAAGGGTCTTCGTCCGGAGTTGTGGGCACATGTTAAGGTGAGTAAGAAAAGAAATAGAGCTGATGATGAAGTTGGTGGCAGTAAGAAGAAGATGCTTAATGACAAAGTTTATTTGCCTCTAGCTTGCTACACATTGTCCAAAGCAGAGAAGCGGACATTTTGTGAGTGTTTGTATGGCATTAAGGTTCCGTCTGGGTACTCATCCAACATGAAGAGATTTGTTAGCCTAAATGGTGAGCTGAAGTTGGGAAGCATGAAATCTCACAATTGCCATGTAATGATGCAAGTGTTCTTACCAATTGCAATCCGTGGAATACTGCCAAAACATGTGAGATATGCTATTACCGAGCTATGTTCGTTCTTCAACACAATTTGTAGTAAAGTTCTTGATCCCTTTAAACTTGATGCACTTCAACTCGACGTGATTGTAACTTTATGCAAGTTTGAGATGTATTTTCCACCTTCTTTCTTTGACGTAATGGTTCATCTTATTGTCCATCTCGTTCGTGAGATCAAACTTTTGGGTCCAGTTTTTTTAAGGTGGTGTTATCCTTTTGAAAGACACATGGGTGTTTTGAAAGACACATGGGTGTTTTACAAAACAAGGTGAGGAATCCAGCACAACCCGAGGGGAGTATGATTCAAGGCACTGTGAGCGATGAGATTAGTAACTTTATAGCCGAGTATTTGGCCATGGCAAAGCCTATTGGACTTCCCACCTCTAGACATGAAGGAAGGCTTGAGGGAAAAGGAACAATTGGCTCCAAATCGGTCACACCTCCTCGAGAAAGCCTTCTACAAGCACACTTGTATGTGTTGCATCATATTGCGGAAGTTCATCCTTTTTTGAGTGAGCATTTTGATATATTGCACGCAAAACATCCTTCTAAAGGGGATAGGGCATTGATGCAGTTGCATAACAAGACGTTTATTAATTGGTTTCATAATCGAGTAATATGCGAAGAACTCAAGGGTGTATCCGAAATTGTTAAGTGGTTAGCTTTTGGTCCTCGTGATGATGTCAACAAATATGAGGGTTACGATGTCAATGGCTTCACATTTTGGACTGAGGGTCAAGACAAGAAGTCATCGTATCTACAGAATAGTGGGGTTTCTATTTTGGCGTCATCTACATTTTACGCGAGTGCGAAGGATCAAGCGTCGGTTGATGCTAAATTGGTATACTACGGGCGGGTACATGAAATATGGGAGCTTGACTACTCTACTTTCAATATTGGTCTTTTCAAATGTAAGTGGGTAGATAATAATCGACGATGCATAAAAAATGACGACCCTTGTGGATTCACTCTTGTAGACTTAGCTCGTTTGCGTGATAGTGAGGAGCCATTCATACTAGCCACACAAGCCAAGCAAGTATTCTACATTGTAGACCCGTCTGATAAAAAATGGTCTATTGTTGTACCGGGAAAAAGAAGCATTCTTGGTATAGGTGATGTTGAGGATGAGGAAGAATATGAAGCTTTTGAAGACTCCCCTCCCTTATTATTGTTGTACCGTCTGATAATAATCATATACTAGAAATTAGAAGTTAAGTTGCGATTTTATGCGTTTTTAAGCGTTTTTGTCAATTCCGTGCGTAAAGTACTCAAACTTGGTTTTGATGCGAAACCGGGGCTGATTAAGGCCTTGGTTATGCAAGGATTAATGTTGTGCGTAAGCTTTGATTAATGACACAGTCAAAAACTACAAATGATCATGAAAAGAACACGAAACAACCACAAACACTTAAACAAAATTCTGATCTAGCAAACTGTCGACCAGCCCTCATTCGGCTCAGCTTCTAGGAGTCCACGGGGATTGTTAGAATGGTTTTAGGACCTTGATAGCTAGATCCAAGTACCAAGATTCCATTTCCACTTTAGCCTAGGTCCTGGATGCATAGGTTTGGTCTCCACGTGTCGTGCAAGGTGGTCTGGTCACTAGTTTGATGCTGTCAATTTCGCGTTTTTATTTGTCAATTTCGCGCGTAAAGTAGGTCAAACATGGTTTGTTATGCACGAAACTTGGCACACAACACTATTTGGCATATATTATTGTGTTGAAATGGTTAGAATTCATAATAATAGTCATATGCTAGAAATTAGAAGTTAAGTTGCGATTTTATGCGTTTTTAAGCGTTTTTGTCAATTTCGCGCGTAAAGTACTCAAACTTGGTTTGTTATGCACGAAACTTGGCACACAACACTATTTGGCATATATTATTGTGTTGAAATGGTTAGAATTGATAATAATAGTCATATGTTAGAAATTAGAAGTTAAGTTGCGATTTTATGCGTTTTTAAGCGTTTTTGTCAATTCCGCGTGTAAAGTAGCTCAAACTTTGTTTGTTTTGCACGGAACTTGGCACACAACACTATTTGGTATATATTATTGTGTAGAAGTTGTTAGAATTGAAAATCATAGTCATATTCTAGAATTTATGTGTTAAGTTGCGATTTTATGCGTTTTTAACCGTTTTTGACACTAACTTCTATTTTATCTTAGTGCTTTCAACAACCTCCTTCTTCCGTTGACTGCGGCTACTACACGCTGAAGTTTATGGACGATATTATAAATTCCGTGAAGGAATTTGGAGTTGAAAATATAGATGCCGTAAGTATTTGTTACGTTCTTAATTAAATATATTATTGGTAAAATCTAATGTTTCTATATTAATAGCTTTTATTTTAATATTATAATATAGGTTTTAAACGACATTCCGAGGGAAACACGCGCTTTGAGAAGTGAAGAGATGCGCGAATTAAAAGACAAGATTGCCGTGTATCTTGCTAATATTTGTCCTTGATAAATTGTAATTACTATTGATTATTTTTTATAGTTTATTTAATGTATATATATATATATGTACGTACATATTATATTATATATATATATACGAGCGAGAGTTTATTATTACAAAGAGATTAATGTTGATTATCTGTGATTATCATTTGATTAATCACTGTTATTACATTGTAATATTATTGCATTATTATAAGTATTAAATGGAAAAAGAAAAAAAAAAAAAAAGACACTTATTGCTGCGGTTTTACCACTGACCGCAGCAAATAACACCCATTATTTGCTGCGGTTTTAGCCCATGACCGCAGCAAATAACACCCATTATTTGCTGCGGTTTTAGCCCATGACCGCAGCAAATAATGCCCTTATTTGCTGCGGTTTTGAACCGCAGCATTAAAAGTAGGACATTTTGCTGCTATCACTATTGCTGGGGGCCAAAACCGCAGCAAATAATGGCAAAAAAAACCGCAGCAAACGAGGTTTTTTCCACTAGTGATAAAAAAATTCTTAAATATAATAATATTCCTAATGTAACACATAACTCATAAACATACTAGCACTAGTTTATAACATAAATCATACTTAATATCACTAGAATATAATTTTGCACCCAACTTCCTAAACTTGTTCAAAGATTATTAAATTAACATACTAAAAATACTTTTAGCATACACATACTTAATATAATCTTGATAATAATTTCATTAAACTAACTTTCTACTAAAACATATCAACATATTTCATACTTTGCATATTATAAAGTGAATATAATGTAAAATTCCACAAAAAGAATAGGGTAAGAAGTTAAACCATACTAATACCAAGGTTGTTAGTACTAAGTACTAATTAGGAAAATAATAAGAAATAAGACCCTCCAAGATAGATAATAATGCTCCAAAAATAATTAATCCAAACTCCCAAAATAATGATGATTTTCTAAGCTCCCAAAATAAATAAATCCAAACTCCAAAAATAATGATACATTAAGTACCCAAAATAATAACCCAATAATGTTCTAAAATGATGATGATGATTTAAGCTAAATAAAGAGTGTTTTATGCTCTATCTTCTTGAATTTCTTCAACTAATACAATAAAGGTTTTAAGGTAGTAAGATTTTAATGAAGTGTAAATGTAACACCCCTGAATTTTCGACCCCTTGTACGAAACCAAAACCGTAAAGGGCGGGAGGAAATTCGGGTTTTACATTAAAATAAAATAAATAAAATAATCATAAACTTTTAAAATGTCAGTGGAAAATTCGACAGCATCTCTTCTAAAAATCGAACATGTGATAGAGCAATTAGCACAATAAAAACATTAAACATACTCTAAGGCATCATTGTCTTTAAAATCTCACACCACGGCGGAATGATTCGTCACCGGCTTCTCAAATCAACATGCTAAGCATGGATCGTAGTTCTAGTGTCGACGCTTGCGTTTTAAAATGACTTAACTCCTTAAAACCATACAGAGTTATAAACTACGCAGCGGAAATACAAATATACAAGGGAGGACACAAGAGCTCATAACAAAACATATACAACCAAAGTTTACAACAGATAACAAGAGCTACAAAATCTAAAGATAACGGTATGACACAGGTTATGCTTCGCCCTCATCACTCTCCCCCAATGCAATGCAATGCAAAAGAAGCTCCAATATCTGCTACGCCTGTCTATGATCCTACTGCTGCTCGACATTAAACCAAAGACCAATGTGTCATAGTAGGACAATCATAGAAGGTCATCAACAATCAAACATAAACACAAACACGTACACGTTAGTAACTAGCATCAAAAATAATAAGGCCAACTACTAGATAACATTATGTTATACAACAACATAAGATGATTTCATAAGACACAAGCACAGATAGTAACCATTTATCGTCCACTTATACTTCTTGATCTCATTACGTCCTTTCCAACACGAACCATGTGTTCTTGGATAGAATGCAAGTCTTCACGCTCCTCTTTTCAAAACATAAACTCTTGCAAAACACGCATAGTTTCAACTCAACCAAGGCATTAACAGAATAACTAACACATGACCTTATGGAGTTCGTCTATCTTAAGGTAAGTGTGATCATAGTCTGTAATATCCTTGAGGTAACTTAACTTAGGCACACTTCTCACTAGCATAAACTATTCTATCAAGGAGTAGATATTCTATCAATGAGTAAACGTTCTATCAATATATAAGCTTTCTATCAAAGAATGAACCTTCTATCATTAAATAACTTTCGATCAATGAATAAACTTTCTATCACTGATAACTTTCTATGAGTAGATCTTTTCTCTACTTCCTGGTATAGTGACACGGCCAACGGCGTTATCGGCCATCCGGCGCCCATGGCAAAGTATAAGCTCATACCTTCAGCTGACCCTCTCGGGTCCTACCTTCGGGAAAACTAACACACTGGGGTACTAAACCAATAAAGAGGCCACCATATTGAGGTTTGCAAGGACCGCATGGTAACACCTCGATCAAGGGACGGTATGGCCATCCGACGCCCAATGACACAAGCATGCTCATACCCCCCTTACGGTGATCCCGTCGGATCTCACCTAGGGGATTACTAAATTAACCGGACATAACCTAGTTGAGTCACGCCAGCTAATCATAATCTAATACTTTATCAGATGGGAACAACTCCCACTTTCGACTATTAATGAGCGCCCTAGGATAGTAGCACACCAAAACGCACTGAGACAGTCAACAAAATATGAAATTCACCTATAAAGGAGTCATTCTTACTCCAAGTAAGGCATAATCCAATTCTTAAATAAATAAGGGGGTGGTCCTCGCCTCCTACTAACACTCTCATTCTCTATAACTATTCTAAGCGCAAGGATTTCATAGTTGATAGCTTTTCATATAAAGTGTATTTACTAGTACCTCATAGTTTACAATGCATATTATCACAATAAACAATAAACAATGATCTCTTGAAGGAAAAATTGTATATAAGGGTTAATTACTGCGTGTACGTACCTGTAAGCTTCACTGCACGACCAACGATACAAATTTCACCCAACTAAGGTTCTATTTTTTCTCTTATGAACTGGAAACTTATACATGTTAGAAATAAAACTAATAAATCCTTTTAACTACTTTGTCATACAAACTAAATACCGAAGTAACCACTATCACCTATTCAACATGAGTTTTTCGATTACTCTAGCACGTACACAACTCATTCAATACAAGTCAAAATCATTAACTCAACACAAAATAAGTCTTTTCACCAATCTAAAAGTAAAAGCATATATGAATCGTTCCTTTTTATCAATTAATTTTGAGTATATCGGTTCACGTTACCCATAAATAACTAATCACAATTAAGCCTTACAATTTTAATATAACACTTATATAACAATAAGGCAAATTTTAGAGTTATGGAATCGCGATATCATTTGTCACATTCTCCAAAGCTAAAAAGAATATAATCAAAACACGACAAGTAACTTTAACAACCATCGACGATAAGTTGAAATTATGCTCTTGGCTTACTAACATTATGCATTATGACTTCAATAACAACATAATAAGCATACTTGTAATTCGCAACAATCGAACCACTACAATTAGTAACCATTATTCCCAATTTAACAACCAAAAATCAGTTCCATAGTCAACTAAAATCATCACCATAACTAATTATCACAACAATAACCAATCGACTAAGTCTTAAAACAACTTTTAAGGTTATTTAATCAATTATCACAAAATTATAGCATAAAACACACATCATTAGTAATTTCATTTCTAAATCCAAACCATAGTCATTTCATGTTTAAAGATAATACTTTTAACCATTATCCATAGCAAGAATCAATAAACTAATACACCACCATAATGTACATGAAAGCCCACACTATGACTAATTTCAAGGATAACACCTTTAATTGTTACTCATAGTAAAATTCAAAGAAACTAACACACAGTCAACACAACCCATAGTTTCTAATCACACTTCAAACCTTAAATCATAAATATGTTCAATTCAATAATCAAACTCTTACCCACAATAAGATTCAATGAAAATAATACAAAAATCAATACTAAACTCATAAACTTGATAACAATTTCAATCAAAGACAAGAGAAAATCAATTAGGGAAGAGGATATGGCTTACTTAGGTGAACAAGAGAAAGGGGTGAAGAGAGGAGTGGTTAGTGTAGTGGTGGAGATACAAGACTCACGACCGGATGGAAGGGCCCGAAACCGGCTGAGACCAGCCACTTCGTGCTGCTGCTGCCGGTGATAGCGCGTGGGGGGAGAGGCTTAGTCTGCTGCGGGCTACTCATGGTGGAGGAGAAAGAAAGTATGTGACTTGCCAGTGGTGTGGTGTGCTGGCAGCTGCTGTTTGTTTTTGTGGGCTGTGAGGGTGAAGGAATTCAGAGAGGGAAGGGAGAATAGAGGAATAGTAAGCCCTGTGTTTTTGAGGGCATGGGTATCTCACTAAAACCCTAATCCCCCCTTTTTTTTTATTTATTAACTTATTTATTTATTCATTCATTTACTTAGATTCATCTCCTTGCGAGGCTCAACTAAGAAACTCACCTTCGTGTGCTCCCACATTTTAATAAAATAATAATTAGATTCGAACCTCTTTATTTAGAAATCGTAATTGTTTTGTTAATATAATTATATGTTAATATTTAAATTCGTATATGAAAGGAATTTATTAAAACAACTTTTAAATTAATTTAATATAATTATAAAATCCCCAAAAGTTATTAAAATATTAATTAATGACGTCAGAAAATCTCGGGGTGTTATAGTAAATGTAAGAAAGAATGTTAGAAAGATTTGATGATGGTGGTGTAAGTGATCTCATGGCTAAGAGGTATTTATAATGGGTTTGGGCAACTTTGTAATTAATTAAATTGCACGAAAAAGAGTGTTAGAAGTATAGAAGAAAATTAACTTGTGTAAGTGATTTAAAGTGTGTAAGTGAATGTGTAAGAGTTGGAGTATATAAGTGAATGTGTAAAAGTTTGGAGTGTAGAAGAAGGTTAGTTTGTGTAAGGAAATGGTGATAGCTTGTGTAAGTAATGAACATCATGAGTTACTATAAAAAGGATTTTGGTTCATCAAATTTGTCTTCTAATATGTACAAGTGAATATACTTTAAAACAATGGGTAAATTTGATGATGAAAATATGTAGTTTACTTAGAAAGTTTTGCTTAAACTATACTTAAAGTTAATAATAAAAATATGACTCATTTTTATGTATAAAATAATTAAATCAAAGTTATAAGGTTAAAATAATAAGTAGTAATGTTAGCTTATGGAAGAAAGTTAAAACGTAACGTTTTATAAAACCTTGAATATAATAATAAAATTTTACTTTTCGTAATATAAAATAATAAAATAATATTTTAGTGCTTACAAAAAGATTTTAAACAAAATAATATTTTAAAGTTTAATATTTGAAAGAAATTAAAAAATTGAAAAAGGTTTAGGAATTAAAGATGGTTTGAAATTGATAACCAACAAATTAGAAATTTGAATTGAAAATTCGGAATAATTAATCGGAAGATTAAGATTAAGAATTTTGAGTCTGTTACAAATTCTCTCAAAAACCCTTTTACAAAGACCAAAAACCTAAGGATAAAATTAATGAGTTGCACATGAAATATTATTAAGTTAATTGGCAATTTTTAAGCAAAGAATATTTCTTGTGATTTTTAATACTCACGCATCAATACAACGGTCAAAACAACTCCCTTTTATGTAGGAGTTCACGTAGCTTTATGGGAAAAGATAACTACCCACTTCATCCTTAATCTTAAAATTAAGGAAGAGTAAGTGGAACTTGTGTTGCAAGAAATAAAGCTGCGGTTTTATTTTCTAAATAAGACAAGTTAGTTTTTCTTAACTAAAACCAATAGTTCAAGCTTATTTATGTGGAGAAAAATTAGGAAAGTTTTCTCCACCTTTTTGAAAATGTACCAGTTATAAATTCAGAAAAATATTTTCCACAGAATTTTTAGCTGACGTTGAATTCTTCCAGACTTGACTCTTGGGAACAAGGCACTGTGTCTATTCATCAACAAGAATCATCAGATTATCAACTTAGAAACAGTAAACCTCCTGTTTACATTTGACATCCTACAACGATCTTACAGTAAACTTCCTGGGATATTTTTGAGACGTACAAAGTTCATAGACCAAGTCTTAGGTAATATCAACGATCTTTATCAAGACTCGATATTAACCTGCACACAATCTCTAAAATACAATTGTTTATCTTAAGTGTAGTCATCATCAAAACCTAAAAGGACCAACATTCACTACTAATGGTTAATCTTCGCCTATACTTATCCAACTCCTAGGATATTAATCTCCACACATTATTATTTAACTTCAGTTATGAGCCTATTACCCACTTCAAAAGAAGTTACACTTTATCTTTCAAAATATATAAAGAAAAAGTTGCTCTTATTTTTCTAATCTCATAGACTCAAGATCATGTGAATAATAAAGTATAGTTAACTTAGACTTACGTACGCTTACTAAACTAGAGCTTAAAAGAAGAAATGATTTTATGATCCTGATAGCTTCAAAGGAAAAGTTTCTTGATCTGGTACTTGACTTGTAATATTGAAAGAAATAATAATTTGTAAACTAAAAGAATTCCATCTCGATTTAAATACAAGTAATATAAAAATAGAAGCATAATATCTCAAAAGTAATTTTTTTTTTTTGGAAAGAATATGTAGTTTTTGTTAAGGTTGTAGGCTTATATATCTTGTGTGGCTATACATTCTCATTGTGAGATAGAGATTCAATATATAACATCAATTATTCAAATAACTAGGCTTCAGAGTTGTTCAAATTTGTTTGAATTCGTCTTCCTTGAAAATTACTCGAAAAATGCATTTCTAAGCTAGAATTAGTGGAGTAAACTTATTCAACATCAATATTCAAATTTAAAATATAATAAACATATATATATATATATATATATATATATATATATATATATATATATATATATATATATATATATATATATATATATATATATATATATATAATCAAGTTTTAGTGAAAACCAAATTTATATGAGAATCGTAAGAACTACTCCTTTCAACAAAAAATTGTTACTTTTTAGCAAAAAAAACATTACTTTCAGGAAAAAATGTATATTTTTGTAAAAAAAAATATAAGTAACATTTTTTGTGTAAAAGTATTACTTTTTTGACTTAAGGTAACACATTTTTATATATAAGTTATTTATTTTTTTATATTTTTTCTTTCATATTTTTTTTTTCTGAAAGTAATACTTTTTTGTCAAAGAAAATACCATCTTTTTAAAAAATAAAGTAACACTATTTCTCCTAAAAGTAACACATTATTAGGAAAAAAGTAACACCTTTAATTTTTTCAAATTCATGAATGTTTATGGGAGCGTTGAAGGTGTGTATAATGAAGTGTGTGATAAAGGGTTTTACTGAGGAAGTGCAAGAGTCGGCTCCTGCAGCATTATGCTCGAACAAGGCATCTGAAGAAAGGCTATTGACTTGAACAAGGCATAAGTTCAGAGGAGACGGTGAACGAAAATTCACAGTGCTTAAACAAGCCAAAAAGTCGCTCTAATGAGCACTTAGTGTGTAAGAATCTTGTGAATGCAACTTTTGTCCACTTGAACGAACAAATATAGGGCTCGAACGAGCAGCTTGTCAGTGGCATGTTATTGCTTTGACGGTTGGTGTTCAAAGACTATTGGTGCTTCATCTTTGCGAGGCTTTTCTTATGTAAATTCATTAAGTAGTTAGTCCCTATATTTAGGAAGCTTATACACTCATTATATGTATTTAATCATTCTAACCCCCTAAGCCTAAACACATATCCTACTTCTTGTTCTTCTCTTATTCCCTAGTGTAATTCCTTCATTGTAAGAGTTATTTGAGCTCCATTGTTTAAACACTAATCAAGAAAGCTACACACCACCGAGGACGTAGCCCAAGTTGGTTGAACCTCGTAAATCTTTTTCTTGTTCTTTATTGCATTTTATTTCCTATATGCATTGCTATTTTTAGAGTAATTTGTCTCATCAATCAACTTCATAACTTTGTTCTTAGTGATATTAGAGGTAAAATTTCATACTTAAGGCTCTAATCTAGCGATCATTTCATGTATAATTAAAAAAAGTCATTGGATATAGCAATGAATAAAATATAAATTGATCCGGTTTCTCTTTTTTCCATCTTAATTTTCTTTTGCTACGGTGTTCTTGTCACTAGCACACAAAAATCTTCGAATAACACAACATATTACTTAAGGAAGCTCAACCAATAAAATAACATTAATGTTAAAGTATATAACATATCGTGAAACTTCAACCATCAACTTAAATTTTTCGGTTGAGTTGGTTAAGCAAAAATACCATGTTAAAGAACCAACTCAATCAAAAGTTTAAACTGATGGTTGGAACTCCATGATATATTATCTATTATAACAATTACAATTACTCACTTCCATGGTTTACAAGGTTCACAGCCATTTATAAGAACATCGCTGATTTGGACAATAGAGTTATATATGACACCAGGCTTCCAGTTAGCAGGCAAGACTCCTTCATTGGTGTAGAAGTACCGAGCATCGAAGCCCGAGCCAATGACAAACCTGAATGTCAGATTTCCGGTTGGAGCTCTATCTGTGTCCCATACTGCGCCGTATTTTCGGCTCAAGAAGGCTATGTGATGTGGCTGATCAACCTGTATGCGAAATATGGCCAAACCACAAATGAAAAAAATAGTTACTCATTTGTCCCTATGAGTTTGCTCAAAAATTATAGCGTAGTTTGATTATTGATAAAGGAAGATAAAAAATAAAATTTTGTTGATGTCATTGATGAAAACAAAAAGAAATATGAGAATAAGCATTAAAAAATTTAGGTGAAATTATTTTCATAAAAAGGAAATGTAACAAACTAATTTAAAATGTAAAAAAATACAAAATGTAGCAAATGTTACAGGATAAAAAATGTACGACTTGAGTGCGGTTATTTGTTATGCAAGTTTCTATTATAGTTTTCTGAAATGAAATAGTTGTACTTTTAGTTTATTAATATAAAGGATTTACTTAAAAGTTGAAAACATTGGTAATTAATTAACAAACAAATTGCTATTTCGCCTTAGTAATTGAACTAAGGATGTTCGAGTTATATTCTTTACTATATCATGATTTATTTGATATGTGTATTTAATACTATTTGAGCTCTGACTTAATGTTGGAGTATATAACATAAATAAGACCTTAACAATCAACTTAAATTTTTGATAGAGTTAGTTATTGACATGATATCAGAGTCAATATGATAAAAGATTACGAGTTTAAATTTCAGTCACTCATTACTTAAAGTTAGATAATCAATGCCAGATATAAAGATGAAAAATATGCTGCATTTGTATTTCTATTTAAGTGTCTCTATATGACTGAAAAATCATTTGT
Source organism: Amaranthus tricolor (assembly GCF_026212465.1). Taxonomy (NCBI): domain Eukaryota; kingdom Viridiplantae; phylum Streptophyta; class Magnoliopsida; order Caryophyllales; family Amaranthaceae; genus Amaranthus; species Amaranthus tricolor. The sequence goes on along the minus strand of NC_080048.1, from coordinate 32,067,501 downwards.
TGGGAGTCATAATGGTATAGGATGGACAAGTTTGCATATATTACACCTTTATGGTAGTAATAATCTCCCTTTGTCCCTCAAGCTCTCGTCCTGCATAGGCACTTTATACAAACAAGGGTATTGCTTATGTGATGTCCTCATCCCCGATTCCCTTTCAACAAACACCTCATAGGTGTTTACCAAATTTGTTTTAAATGATTGATTTTAATTAAAAAATTATAAATAAAGTATTTGAAAATGAAAAAATTTGAGCATTTTTAATTATCAAACTTTACTTCTTTCAAATATAAAAGTGAAATTTGTGTTTGACCATTTTTAATTATCAAACTTTGCTTCTTTCAAATATAAAAGTGAAATTTGCTAGTCTCTTGAGAGACGCATTTCAAGTCCAGTTCATTATGATTAATGTCTATTTATCGTATTTTTAAAGTCTACTTGCATTATCCTTAATGCTTACTTATAGTTTCTTTAATGTCTACTTTAAATATTTTAAATGTCTACTTAATTACATCGTTCTTAATGTTTATTTACAATATTTTAAAACATATATAATAGACTAGCCCAATTAAAAATGGTCTCTCAAAGAGACCGTCTCACACAAAAATTTATGAAATGAAATTCACTCAATCTAAGTTTGTATTTTTTAAAAAAATTTTCAAATACAAAATTCATGTTAATTAAAAATTTCTCAAAACTGTGAATTGACAAAGGTATAAAGTAAACAATGTGCAACTTACATACCGGACCTAATACTTCACCACCAAAGATTAATGTTTGACCGCCTTGGTAGAGGACCTTGATCGCCAAATAGTTAGGAGGTTTACTAAATTCTTCCACTCGTATAGTCAAGTTTTGACCCTTGTAAACACAAGGAACCCTGTTACACATTTGTTATTAATTAGTATTCTATGATTAATCAATATACTTTAAGATTCCATTAAACTCGTCTCAAATATCAAAAATTAAACTAAACTCGTATATAGATAGAGAAGAAAATACAACAAATTTTACGAAAACGACAAAATAAGTATAATATATCAATTTGCCTATAAGGGGAGATATTTGGGCCTGACAAGGTCGACTGGGCCACCCCTTTGAAATTATTTGGTCATTTATAAAAATAAAATATAATCTTTAATTTTTTTTTCAAAAAAAGAGTTGATTTAGTAATGGTACGTCATAATTACCTGGTATATTCAACATCGATAATTCCAAGGTGTAGGAGATGTTTGTCCTTGCCGGGTAATGCAATGGCCGTTAAAGCTTTGCTACTTAAAACAAAATCTGTGGTCTTGGTCTTATCATTGTGGATATCGGTCACAACTATATGTGTTCCACTTGATTTACAAAGTGTACTATTCTTGCATTTTATCTGCTCAACACAAAAAATCAGCTGCTTAATTAATTAATCTTGATTTTCTTGCATCAATAAAGTATGAAAAATTATTGGATCATTGGCTTATTAGTGGTTAAAAATATTTTTTGTTAACTTAAAAGTTAAAATTTTTGACTATTTTTTTTTAGGATTAGAAATAACTTAGTTCCTCTAACTTATGGTCTAAAATCCGCAACAATCTTTTAATTCTTAGACGAATATGAGAATAGAAATCATATTATATATCTAGAGGTGTTCAAAACAGACCTGATGAACTGAAATTTACCCCACCTTGTAGCCGAACCCAATTTGACCCGATTTCAAAAGTTGTTTACAATAAAGTAAAACACAATATGGACACATAACCCAATTTAAAACCAACTCGAAATATCTAACCCGAACTCAACCTGATAATCCGAATAAATGCCTCTACATATATCATACTAAAATGTATGTAAACAAAATTAGATACTATGATAGAAAGTGTATCGAATCATCTATTTGTAAACCGTAAAGACGTACGAAAAGTAGGATGAGTACCTGAAAGCAAGCACCACAACCTTCGCCGTTGCCATAAATGGAAGGAATAGCTGCAGCAACATGTCCACCATACAAGTCCAAAGCTAAAGGACCATACCCGCATGCTCCAGCTGCATTATTTCGAAAAGTTTATGTTCAAGATGATTTTAAATGGCTCCAAATTATTAATTTTATCATAATGTGCTTCAAATTTCATATGAAGACACTATAAAAGTTTACCAACGGTGTTAATATTCACAGAATAATTTAGATATATGAATATTCAGGGATGTAAAATTGCTAATAATGTTAATATAAATTGATTTGTTTTAATTAAAAATGCTTTATAATTTTTTTTTTATACATAGGTGTCTAAAACGATCACTGCAAAGCTCATCTATAGAAGCCCTATAAAAGAATAGTCAACTACTCACAAACTTAATTGGTGAAATTCCTTCCCAATTAAATCATGTTTACAAATCAAACATCTTAACTTAATCATCAATACGAGATTACACGTGAACAGTTTCTCAACAATACATTATGTTTAAAAATTATATAAGTATGTTACTTTGTCCATTTTTTGTCCACCTTAAAACAATAATATTAATTAAAAAAGAAAATAATTAGTAATATAGTTAAAAATATATACGTAGTTCCATAAATATAAGGTGACGAAATTAATGCATAAATTAGATGGACTAGAGAGAGAAAATCGTACATGAAAGACCATTGGAGCTACTAAAGAAAGTAGCTTTGGATTGGATACATTGGCTACAACCTGCATTAGCATATGTAAATAAAAGGAAGAAGAAGAGGAAGAGAAAAATAGCCATTTTTTCTGTGATTTTGATTACTAAAAATTTTGTATGATTTTGAGATAGTGACACTTACTATTTATAGAAAGAAACCAAACATTATTTGTAAGGGATGAAACAATTTTAAAAATTAAGAGTATATTGTATAGATGAGCACATTATTCATATACAGCGATGATGGATAGACAAAAACACGTGAATATTAATGGTTTGTTTAATAATGTATGATAATGTATATATTTTGAGAAATCTAAACGGAAGATACAGAGAAATTGCACGAAATAGCCGGGGAAGATTAAATTATAACGCATTGCTTAAATTAGAATGATCATACACTTGACACTAGTTAATTAATGTACTTAGAGATATTGTTTTGGCTCCAAGACTATAATATTAATTCGGCCTCATGTATCGTCAAAAAAGTCCTATGACTTAATCTAGCCCAAGTCAAACATAGTTAATGATATATTCAAGCCCAAATCCGAATTATGTATCGATCTGTTTCATTAATTATTAGTTCAAAAGCAGATTCAGTCAGTTTCAATATCCGTGCAGAGCCAACGACTATAAATACTCACAAAACATCTTAATGAAGGAAGAGTTCTCACATATTCTCCCTAAGTAATTTCATTTTTCATATTCATATTCAATTTCCATCTGACTTAAGCATCAGAGGGGCTTTTCCGGGTACCGCCCCCGGGTTAGTAACCTTTGTGTTATGAATGGTATCATGAATGGTGTGACTTGAGTGCACAATTGATGTGTACATTCATGTGTGACTCTTGGGATGGAATCCGATGAGTATGTTAATGTGGATGATTAAGTTTTGAATTTAATGATTGTAGTGTTTAAGTGTGATTTATTGTGATGAAGTATTCATGGGAATTATTAGTGTTAAATGGTGATTAATGAAGAAGTGCAAAAGGTCTTGGGAGATACTTTGCTTGAGCAGAAACTAACAGAAGAAGTCTGAAGGTCGCTCGACCGAGCGAGCTCTTGGGTTGGTCTAGCGGTCAGACAGAATGCATCCAGAAGCTGCCTGTATTGAGCAGTTCCTCTGATATGCCTAGGATGCTGGTTTTCCTTTCATGTTTTTGGAGCTGTTTCATATCATTCATTATTCAACATTAAGCATGTATTAAGTGAGGAATTATCATTAAGTACTCTTAGTACTATAAATAGAGCTCTCACTCACTCAAAGAGAATTATCATCAAAACACAACCCCTAAGACAAACACATAGCCTTTTGATTTTATCTCTTACTCAATTGTAATACTTCATTTGTAAGAGTGTTTTATACTCCTTTTGATATAATATAAACAAGAAACTACACACACACAGGACATAGCCATCATTGGGTGAACCTCCTTAAATCTTTGTGTCTCTTTGCAAGTTTTACATTGTCAAACATTTGTTTAGTTCATTGTTATTGTTATCGTTCATCAAAGTTCTTAGCATCGTATCGATCTTGGCAATTATTTTCACTTTGTTTATTTTGTAGGTTCATTCGAAGATCTTCAACCTCCTTCGACCATCCTCAACCATCTTCGACTACATTCAATTACATTGGACATCGTAGAATTGGATTGGGCTACCCTATACTACGACATGTGGATGTTTCTACTTGGACTTACAACATAAATTACCCTTTCCTTACTTAATACACATTGTAACTAAGTTTCATCTGAAACAATTTAGCACCGACTGTGAGGAAGAGTAATACCTCACTCTGAACTCGAACTGAGAGTCATGCCTCCAAAATGAAACGCCCAGGCTCGTACTCATCAGTCTAGATCTTACCCGTCTGAAGCAAACAGCTCTGGCCATGCTTGTATTCCTAATCCTCCAGTTCTTAATCCTACTTCTAACCCAGGTCATGTAACCTGTCAAGACCTACAAGAATTTGCAAACCTTCTCACTGCTCAGCTTCAAGAACACATCACTCAAGCCTTTAAGACATAGTCAACTAGATTTTTACCTAATGTCGAAAATGAACAAGTCCAAACTTCTCCCAGGAGGGGACCTCCACCCATTCATAGGCCAACCCCACTCAATTACTATGTAGAGGATGTAGTTCAAAGCCAAGAAACACCGCCCATTCAAAACCGTAATGCTAATTACGCATCTCATGATAACACTAGTAAAGAACATTCTCATCAGCCCAGCAGGGGCAATCATTACCATAACATCTCAGAGAAATCATTGTATCATCCCAACCCTAACCGAAAACGAGAGAGACAAGACCCTAAACCTAACCAGGGAAGGGAAGAACGTCGCCAAGATCCTAACCGAATAAAGACACACTCTGTCCTGAATGCTAAAAAGATATTTACGAATTGAAAGCTTCGTTCTAGGGAGATAGATGCTCGTGCCCTCATCCACTCTAAGTGAAAAGAAAGAGAACACACTTATCAAGAATCCCCACCCCGATGGGAGGAAGTATCCCATCAAAATCCACTAGAGCATGATCAAGATAAGTTTGAAGAAGGAGGAAGTATCCATATTGAAATTAATTGATTTCTCAATAATAATAATAATAATAATAATAATAATAATAATAATAATAATAATAATAATAGGTCCAGGGTATTGAGAATCAATTAATTTTAATATGGATGTCAAAATATTCTTATCTATGGGTATTAGACTTATGGCTAATAAACTAGATCTGATTAATCTCAAACTTTTATTCCTTTGATTAATTATCTTGTTAAGCCCTTAATAAATTCAATACTCAAACTTTTTGTAGACGATTGATGCAATTTATTAATCCATAAGTCCAATAGATAAGAAGATTTTGATACCCATATTAGAATTAGATGATTTTCAATACCCTAAACCTCTTTATATTATATTTTACATCATTTTATATATGCATTCTTCAACTATTAATTATACAATCAACTCATTTCTTATTTTCTTCATAGTACAATTATATAAGTAGGAAAAATTATTGAGATAAATTGTATTTGAGTATTTAGGTCATTATAACATTTTACTGAAACTAAGATTGATCTGTATACTAATTGGATTAATCTACTACCAATTATAATCTAGTCATATGATGTCACACATAAAAGTATTGCAAGATAATATTATTATACCAAATAATATAAGATGATTATGCACATTGTGTTGGTAGTATACTAAGTAGATACCCGTGCTATGCACGGAAATTGGAAAAAAAATTCAGTTAATTTTATACTTGTATAGTATTTGTTTTAATGGTTATTTACTTTAGAGATTATAAACAAGGTTATTTGTTAGTATTTTAAAGATTACACACACGCACACACACATATATATTATGAATATTTAAAATTTCTTTTCAATAAAAATATGAAAATAATAAATGGTAAAACAAAATGTATTATGAATAATTTAAGTTTGTTACAACAATTAAATGATTACAATTAATTCAAAATATTAAAAAATAAATTAAAGGATTTATTTTAATAAAGCTTAATTTTTTTTATTTGAATAATTGAAAGATTTTTTCAAGATTTTTTAAAAAGAGTCAAAAAAATTTTAAAAGTTGGTCTCATTTTAAAGATCTTCAAAAAAAAGACTGTTTTAAAATTTTTATTTAATATAAATATTTTTAGGTGAAGTTATCTATTGAGTAAACAAAACTACTTTGTTTTTAAGCAAATAGAAAGTAGGCAAGTAGCTTGCAATTGCATGTGAGAGAAATTATGAAGTGAAATGCAAATTCATGTCACTTTATCTCAGTTTCTAGACTATGTCACTTTATCCTTGTCCATTGATTGTTCAATGGATAACAACTCACTCTTCAACCTCTTTTAGCTAAAACATAGTCAATTAAGGTCCGATATTTATTTTTTTCATAACTATATTTTTATAAATAAATTTACTTTAAAGTTTTGAAAAAATTATAAATTTTATTTTTTTATAATAAAGCTTAACTTTTTTGAATAATTGAATGATTTTTTGAATTTTTTTAAGAGTCAAAAATATTACAAATTTGATCTCATTTTAAAGATCTTGAAAAAATATTACCGTCTGTATAATTATTTTTTTAATAATTTATTTATAGGGGAAATTTACACATTTATTAAATAAAACTAATTTTTTAAAGCAAATAGGAATATGAAGTAGATAAGTAGCAATGATATGAATTTGCATGTCCGTATAATTATGAAGATATAATTATTCTAGCGTGGGTAAATAATCTTGAAAAATAATTTTGCTATATCAAAATATTATTCTCTTTATTTTGAAAATAATATTGGAAAATAATATTGGTTTACAAATTTAGTTGTGTTTCATTTTGCTATATGAAGAAGTTATTCTCTTTTACCGCGGTAAATACTTCGGATATAAACTGTTTACCAAATCTTCTTCTGCACATTAAATTGTACTATATTAGGAAATGATTTTCACTACAAATTCACCTGCTACGTCAATATAAAATGAGTGGAAAAATTTACGCTGAGAGTTTGACACGTATCAGTCTTGTTTTTTCATTAGTAATTTTTATAGATTACATCTAAGACATGTAAAGAGATATTCATCTTCATTACTTGAAAATTAAGTAATGTATATGAAGGTATATGTATCTTCATCGTGACTTTTGCTTTAAAAAAGATGAATGAAGTAACTTGAACATTTTGTATATAAGACACATATTGTCATTGTTTCTACAACACCATTTCTACGCCATAACAGTAATAAGAAAGTAGTTTTCTTATTCTGTACTAGTATACACGGTAATTCGGTCGGTGCTTGTGTACCAACATTAGAGAAACGACATTTGATGTTCGAATATCTCTGTTTTGGTATACTTTATACTCAATCATATAACATGGAATTCAAGTATGAAAGGTAGGATATTCTACTATATTTGATAATTCATATTATAATATGCATGCGATCCTATTTAAACATTAAGAAATGATTTCTTACAATTCCACTTTACGCATATATATTCCTATAATCCTTAACGCTTTTCATGATAAAGAAAATATCTCAAAATATTGATAGAAATATAATACAAGTAAGTTACACTACAATTACAATATAATATTGTACTTTGTATATGACAATGAAGAACTTCTTGGTTATGATATTAAAACCAAATGTAAAACACTACGAATATTTGATTGAGACACATAAGTCACTCGCAAACTTGTTATAGATTGAAGGCGATATGCAAACAATGCTTTGGTGATATTCCCACAAAGGTACCTGGGTTTGAGATTTGAAAAATCACAAAGAGATACAATCAATCACAATAAACAGTAAGTATATATAAAGTGATTAATCTAAATGAATATGTGTTTTAAGGATGATAATAAAATCAAAAACTTTATAAAGAGTTTATATAGTTCTTTAGAACTTCAAGCTAGAGAGAAAGACAATAAAGATTTTTTTATTTTAAGAAAAAATTATACCGTGAATAATACATTTTGTTAATTTCTCTACAATAATACCGACTATTGATTAATCATGAATAATACCAACTTAAAGGGGGTGTTTTCCTAGAAAATCCCTAACATGTTAAAAATCAAGCTATAGGTGATTATAAAACAAAAAATTTTGGTAAATTAGTTTATAAACTAGGAAAAATTGTTGTGAATAATCCAACCTATTTTCAATTAGCTGTCAATAATCCCACCTTTTGAAAAAATTTTAATAATTCAACTTTTGCTTTCAGTTTGTTGCTAATGGACCCTTCAAAGAAATGACCTACTATATCAGGTTACCTCTTATCTTCTTCCTTCTTTATAATAATTTAATTTATTTTTCATTACCTACCAATAATCCCACCTTTAAAATTTTGTTCAATAATCAAACCTTTCCTTTTTGTTTGTTGCCAATTGACCCTTCAAGAAACTAAATGAAATTGCTATTACTTCCCAAGCTTATGAAGTTGATCATTGTATAAATAGTAATTGTCTTTACATACATATACCATCAAATAGTGGTGTTCAAAAATTCGACCCGCTTGACTCGACCCGTTGACCCACATCCAACCCTTATATATTATCTTTATCAAGTTGAAATTTACACGTTAAAATATTATAAAATATTAATAATTGTCGTAAGTTTTTACTTCCCTTCAAAGTAAAATACCCTTTTTAATCAGTGCCAAAGAGAAATTGAGTATTTTAAAAATTGTCGATTTTTTAATAATAATTGAAGAGAAAATGTGTTAAAGAAATTAAAAGAGATTTAACATGTATGGATGAGATATGTAGGATTATTATAAAATAGTGGCGAAGAGAAATCGAGTATTTAGCTTCTTAAAGGGTCCATTGGCAACAAAATGCAAACAAAAGTTGGATTATTGACAACTAACGGGAAATAGGTTGGATTATTATAAAGAAGGAGAAGATAAGAGTTAACCTGATATAGCAGATTATTTTCTAAAGGGTCCATTGACAACAACTGAAAGCAAAGGTTGGATTATTACAAAATTTTCAAAAGGTGGGATTATTGGCAGGTAAGTGAAAATAGGTTGGATTATTCACAATAAATTTTCCTATAAACTAAAGTTGTTATTATTCTAGGAAAATATCCCCTAAGTTGGTGTTATTTATGGTTAATCAATAGTTGGTATTATTATAGGAAAATTAACAAAAGGTTGTATTATTCACAGTAATTTTTCCTTTATTTTAAAAAATAAGTTTTTGCCCAATTTACATTATCGGTATTTTCTTGCAATTCTATTTATAGAATAATATTGTAAGTTATCCATTCCATATCCATTTAATAACTGATAATATAATCAATTATATAATGAAGAAAAACTTCCATTGATTTAATAAGAATACAAAGCTCCATGAAACAAAGATTTTGTTCAACAAAACTAATAGTCATGATATAGAGATCGCGCTCCGACTTTTGGTCGCGCCATGTGACTAGGCTACTGCCTCTTGAATTGTTGGTCATGCTGCACAATATGCGACATTTGGTTGTATGACACGACTAGTCTTTAGTTCATTTTACTTCAATATATGTGTTTTGTTTTCAACAACACTTTAGACTATTAGATGTATTACTGAAGTTATAGTACATCAGATATGTTCTAACTGGCTCTAAAAGCCAACAAATTGTACTTATAGCTATTTCTTTGGAACAGAGGAAATAGCTCATATCATGATGATGTGCAAATTTTAATTAACCGCAAGCGCATGGTGTACGTATAGCTATACAGGTCGAGCTCAGGGAAGCGAGTTAATAGATTCGTTCAATTTATGATCACAAGATACGAACACACAAAATAGTTAGGTTGAAGATCTAACACTACTATGAGCAATAATGTAAATGATGCAACTAAAGCTAATGAATAAAGCAAGGATAGTGATTGATATGAAGATAATGATAATAAAACAAATCTAGGATGTCGGGAATCACCTAATGTTGACATGGAAGTCAATTACTCTCATAATTCTATGAAATTGAATCTTTAATATGATCAAACGTGATCTAATTAATCTCAAGCTTCTACTCTATTGATCAATATTGGTTTAAGACCTTACTAGTATTAATTTTCAAACTTCCGTTTTATTAATTAAACTAATAGGAATTTAACTTAAATATACCTCAATCCCAAATTAATTATAATCTCAAACTTCCATTTTATTGAAAAGGTTAATAAAGATATTTAAACTAAGGTTGATTAAGCATAGGTTTAATCATAGATTCAAATTCCACACAATTAATCCAAAAATCATTTCATGCTTCAAATTAGGGTCATTCCCTTAATCCTAAAAGAGAAATCTACTCACTAGACATAATTATGAAAATGAAATTAATAATGAATGAAAACCTAATTAAGATGCTAAACATGATAATAATGAAAAATTAAAGACAAAAAGACGAACAATTAAAGAGCAAAATAAGAATACTTACTAATAGAAACATGCATAAAGTATAAATTGCAATGAAGAAAACATAACAATGGAGTTTTTTATATCTAAAGGAAAACTCTAAAACTAGGAGAAGAATTCTGAAATTAAAGCCAAAAGATTATAAATAATAAAAAGTAACTACCACTATTTATATCAAAACCTAAAAAAGTAACTGAATTTCTTACAAAATAAAACCATCTCGTTAATCCAGTAAACGGTTCGTCGCTGCTTTAAAAGGAACAGAGTAGGCACTTCATTGATTAGCGACGCATTGTCGCTTACAGAGGTTGCAGAAGCGGCAAGTCGCCGCTAACTTCTGATCTTGAAAACTTGAGTATAGAGACTGGCGACGAGTCGTCACCTCTGGGTTAGTTAAAAGCGACGACTCCTCGCTTTCTCCTGTCTTGGCTTCTCGCTGCTTTCTTGGCGATGAGTTGTGTCTTGTGATGTGCAAATTTTATTTAACCGCAAGAGCATGGCGTATGTGTAGATGCGGGTTGAACACAAGGAAGCTAAGACAAGAAACTTGCTTATCTCTACTAATTATATTGCTCAAAGAGAAAAAAGTTTGATTGATTTTCGTCTAACAAATTAAAAATGCAATGAAAATATGGTTTAAACTATATGATGAAAAGATCTAGGGTGTCGAGAATCCCCTAAATTCTTGTATGATAATCAAACTCTCATTAGTGTCTATGAAATGTCGGATTAATTGTGTGATTAAATATGATCTTGTTAATCTCAAACTCTCGTTCTGTTGATTAACTATTAGATTTAGGCCCTACTAATTCAATTCTTACATGCTATTTCTATTGAACGAATTAATAAGAATTTAATTAAAATTTACCCTAAAGCAAAGTTGATTCTAATCTCACACGCTAGTTCTATTGACTAGTCCAACAAAGCATATTTAATTTAGGGTTATTGGCACAATTCAATCACTTTAATCCTAATTTCATAGACATATTCAATAATCAAATCATACTTGAATTATAGGTTCAAACCCTAACCCCAGAAAATGGATCTACTCACTATTTATGGTGGAAACAATGAACACAAATCTAGAATGAAATTAAGCATGATAAAAGATGATAATAATGAAATTTGCAAAGAAAAACAATAATTAAACTATGAGACACACAATTAAAGAACATGAATTCAATTTGTATACTAGTAATCTAGTATTAGTTTTTTTAAGGATCCCTAATTTAAAGGGCTATAATTAATATTACAAAAACTAAAATATACTCCCTCCATTTTTTTTTAAAGTTGTTCTTATTAAAATTTAAAGATTTTGACGATCAAATTTAAATGTTTGAATATAAATGTATCATAAATTTAACTTTTTAAGAAAATATATTTTTATGCAAATTGTTGAAAAATACATTTATCACTTGTTTCCTAATGAATTTTTGATACTGGTGATGATAGTTGTTAACGACTGACCTTAAAAGTCAGAAGATTAAGAACAAAAAATTCATTACGAAAATCAAATTATTATTATATGCATTTAATTTTTAAAAGTCCTTTTTAAAATTTTTCCCTAAAACCCAAAAATAAACTAAACAACCCTGAAAGCGTTAATACTTAAAATTACATATAATTAAATATAATTTAATTGTAATTATGTTATTTAAAAATAGAGGTAAATTATTACCTCTTGTACTCAATGTCTACTTCACCAAGTTTTAGGAGGTTTTTGGACTTGCCGTTGTAAGCCATTGCTTCCAAAGCCATTTTACTAAAGACAAAGTCACGACTAGTATCACCATGAGAATCAGTTACCATCACCTTGGTCCCTTGATTTTTGCATAGTCCAGGGTGCTTACATCTCACCTATATAATTATAAAAAATCATCAACTAAATTTTGTTAAACTTTGTCCATATCTCACGTTATCAAAGAACGTTTTGACGCTCAAAAGCTCATTTCATGCTTTGCTTCATTGTCATTATATATAGTGTTGAATTTTCAAATTTAATTGTTATAATAATAATATCTATATATCTATAATAAATAAAAGTCTTTTCATTTTCATATGAATGATAGAATTTCATTTTTAATGGATGTTGCGACTATTGATGAGCTTAATAGACTTAAAAAGATTTGCATGGTATTTCATTAAATGTAGCTATTATTTAAAAGTAGTGGTTTTTACTAACTATAGCTATTATTTAAAGTTTAATTTAAGGTATTATTAGATCAACGATTGAGGCTATTCCCACAAAATTCAAATAACAAGTCCCTTGATTACTTCCATTAAATTCTTAAAAAATAAAGTATATGATTAATAAATTAGCTTCATTAAAAGTAGTCGTTCGACTACGAAGTCGATCAAAACAACCATACAAAACCCTCGTATTTTGGGATAGTTTATTATAAATTCGCTTTCAATGTAAAATACTTGCAACTTATTATATGGAAAAATCTCACTATCGGTTGTAAGTATAAATGAAACAAAGGTACTATATTTTCTCTTTCAATGATAGAGAACATACCTTAAAGCAGGCACCACAACCAGCACCATCTCTATAAATCGAAGGGCTACCAGCAGCCAGTAATCCTCCATTGAAAGTGGGGGCCAACTGTCCATATCCACATGATCCGGCTGCATCATGCAAACTCATGAAATTTAATCAAATTCTTTTATTTAAAAGCAAAGAAACAATTAGTACTATTTTGCTCAACTTATAGCCGCATACGTATAATTTTTTTTACCGTTTAAATGAATTAGCTGAAAAATCTCATATAGTAAAATTTTTAATATTTAGACATTAAAACCTTGTCAATTAGACTAATATATTCATCCAAACATAGCATAAATTCAAAAATTAAAAGATCTTTAATCTCTTAGAAAGTACATTTCTAGATTATGCATTATTTTAACAAGTTGTTATAAACTCTTGCTCATGCATGATCATATACTTATATGAAGATAAAAAAATAAGTGTATATAACATTTCCTGATACCATGGCCTTTTATCATAATAGCCTGTAATATCATGTTAAAAGGACTATATCAACCAAAAGGTTAATCTGATGGTTAAGACCTCAGAATATATTATATGCTCTAATAATAAAAAATTTATATGAACCGGAAAATGAAGATAATTACATGTAAACTTATGATCGGTGTAAGTAGCTTTGGATCGATGCAAGCAACGATCACAGGCAGAGGCAGATGACAAGATCATGAAGAGAAAGCTTATTAGAACAATGAAAGCCATATTATAAGTAGAATATTAATTAAGAGAGGTATTTTTGTATAAAATTGTATTTGATGGGTGAAGAAACAAGGAGAATTATCAAGCTATTTATAGACTTACGTACGTTCTCATAAATTAAGTATAATATTATTAACATTGTATGCGTTGTAAGAACTTTAATTAACAAGGGAATAGTAGTCTAATACCATTGGGTTTGGTCCATCCCATTGCATTTGACTATACATACTAAACCATTTTAAGGCCAGGAGAATCACCTACTCGTACCAGGAAATTTATAGAGAATTAAAAACCTATAAAAAATATATATAAATGAAAAGATTCAACAACTTGGTTAATTCATGATTGGTTGTATAACAAATCGTTCATTGGTATCTTATACTATTACTTGCAATATTTTTTATGTATTTATAAAGGAGAGATATATTATCAATACGATCATATATTTGTGTTATTTTAAGTATAGAAGGGTTAAGGATACCGATTAGATACAATTAATTATGATTATTACACACATACAACTTGTTATTAGAATATCGTGCCGGTGTAAATTTCTAAAGTACTTGTACGGAAAATTAAAGGAATAAAATCTATACTTTCTCCGTTCCAATTTACTTGCAACGTTTGCTTTTTCGTGCAATCCACTACACTAATTCAATCGTTAATATCTCTAATTACGTAAAATAAAAAATTATAAAAATTTTATATTAATAATCTTTACAATGAGATGAATTAAACAAGATTTCACGACAAATTAAAAGTGACGAATAAATAATGTCATTTTGCCTAATATTGCAATTAATATGGAACGCAGGAAGTATTAAAAATTTGGGTCAACGTTTTGCATCATTATCCATATTCATTGAGTCCAAGGTTTCGCTTGTCAAACCATTGATAAGTATTACGAACGTACTATGTCCTTCCTGGTAAAAGTCAATCGAACCAAGGCTTTGAGACTATAGCCAAATACTCTTCGTTTATCAAAACCAAATGCTCCCAATTGTTTATCACATGATATGTTAATATATAAAGATCGATGTATAAGAAAGTTTAACTAGCTAATTATTAGATGATTAAACTTAAAAAATTCTTGGAACAAAAAAATACTAGTAACGTTTTGTATAAAATATATATATATAGGGTCAAGTTTCAGTGAAAACCAAGTTTATATATATAATATGCGAATTAAGTTTATAATATGAAAACTGTCAGAATTATAATTTATGAAAAGTAAAACTCTGTTTTGCGATTTTTTACGGATAATGTTTTTGGGCAAAAAATTAAGTTTTGTGCGGAAAGTAACACATTTTGCAAAAAAGTAATTTTTTTTACTAAAAGTAACACATTCTTGTAAAATTTGCTAATTTTTTTCTTCACTTGAATTTGTTTTGGGAAATAATCATTTTGTCTTATGGGGTATATATTCAATCTTGAGATGCCTATTTCCAATGACTTTTTAAAAAATATTTTTAAAAGCTAGAACTCCAAAAACACACATA
This sequence comes from Amaranthus tricolor, assembly GCF_026212465.1. Taxonomy (NCBI): domain Eukaryota; kingdom Viridiplantae; phylum Streptophyta; class Magnoliopsida; order Caryophyllales; family Amaranthaceae; genus Amaranthus; species Amaranthus tricolor. Next base: position 32,052,190 of record NC_080048.1, on the reverse strand, counting down.
CCCCATTTCATAAATGTACTCATCTAATGAGATATCTACCCCTTTATATGTATAATAGTATCTGGTTTCAGTTTCACCGAAAATGAGGTTTTTCATAGAACCTAGATGAGATAAATTCATTTCATATATATACATATATTATCTATGACTGGGCAGTACGAAAAAAAACTTGTTTCAATTATTAAGGAACACGTTTGGCCACGCAAAATTAAATGGCCAAGAAGAGATTTACAATAATGATCCAAGAAACATATATGGGATTGGCCACATGGTATTGTTTCTATCAAATAAGAACAATGCCATTAACCATGAATTAACATGTCTTGAAGTGAATGCTATAAAACTCAACCATATCCCAATTCTCAAACTCATCCAACCAAAAACTGATCTCAAATATATATTTCTTATTCACATCTTCTATTCTCTCATTTTCCCAAATAATTCTGATATTCTTTCATAACACAACACAAAATGATCAGCACAAAGAAACTTATTAAGCTTGCAAGAAAGTGGAAAAGGATAGCAGCTGCCAGCAGAAAGAGAATCTCTTGGCCGCGACCAGTGGCCAATGAGGGTCACTTTGTTGTCTACACAAGTGATGGAAGCCGGTTTATGATCCCTTTGGTTTGTCTGAAGAGCGAGTTATTCATCGAGCTCCTCAAGATAGCCGAGGAAGAATTTGGACTATCAAGTTCAGGGCCAATTACGCTACCTTGTGATTCAAATTTCATGGAGTATGCACTCTCTATGATTCAAAGAGGTGTAGCTGTCGACTTAGAGAAAGCCCTTGTCATCACTTTAGGTAGCTGCAGACACTCATCGTTGTCTCAAGAACACCGAGAACAAACTAATCGACAATTGTTTATTTGTAGTTTCTAGAAAAGAATATTTAGGTCTCCTCTTGTACCAAACATATAGTACAATTTTGCAGAGAAAATTTACTTATATTTAGAAGAATATATTATTATTTTAACAAGCTTTAAGTATTCTAATCAGATAATAGATTTACTAAATTTAAGAGCCATATTGAATTGAATGTTATTCATTTACAATTTATGTGTTTTAATCATAGAGTACGCTGAGAGAAGTAAAGGGTTAGGTAAGAATCAAATTTATGACCACAACTGTGAGAAGCATATTTATTACAACTAAGACAAGATCCGATTTCCTATTTCGAATAATTAAAAGTTGATAATACATGGAAGGGAAAGTAAGGTGTTTTCTTAAACAGCTTTGGAACATTTTAAGGTGTTTTTTTAAACACCTTTGGAACATTTTGTAATGAATGAGATGACTTAAGCTGCAAATAAAAATGGAAGAAACTAATTAACAACATGAAGAGAATCTTATTTAATCATGGTTGAACAGTTAGATAGTAAAAAATATTGTTGATTTGATATGATGTTATTGTTAACTGCTTAATATAAGCAAAAACTTGAACCGGCCTAAAACAAGATCTTTACACCAATACAGTGCGGGTAGTATTAAGTCGGTAGATTAATAAACTTTTACATGTAACGTCCACTCACAGAATTGATTGGCTAACATGAAAGGATCCTTTGATTTAATCAAATGCTTACTGCTAAATATAAGCAAAAGCTAATAGCATAAGGAATTGCTGCAAGTTGATCACAACGTGTACGGTTTAGGTGATCCTATTAAGCAATCCTACCCGAACACGGCACATGTAATGCCCACTATACATATGTTGACATCGTTAAAGTATATAACATATTCTAAGACTTCAACCATCAGGTTAAGCTTTTGGTTGAGACCCCAGAGTATATTATATACTTTAAATACTATGTCAAGAAACAACTCAACCAAAAGCTTGAACTGATGGTTGAAGCCCTAAGATTTGTTATATAATCTAACAAATATGATACGACACGAACACGAAGAATACTTCTTCCTGATGTAGTTTTGCTAATATAGTAGCACCTGTGAGGTTACCATACATGTCACGCACAGCATAAAACATTAGTACTTGATTTATGAGTCTAATGGTAGCCTTCAACTAATCCAAACAAAAGCAATAACAATATAAAATCAAGTGTTACGCTATGTTTGGATAATAATTATATAAATAAACGGAAGGGAAAGGCGGGAAGGGAAAGAAAGGAAACGAAAAAAAGGGAAAATAACTCGTATTTTTTTAGGAGGGGAGGGGAGAGAAGAGAAAGGAATGAAGATGAGCGTTTTCCCTTTAAATTTTTTCGACTTTAAAGCAAATACTGAGACCTAACAAAAATTATTCATCAAATACTTCAAATCTCTTCCCTCTCATTCTGTTATTCAAATAAGTGATTCTTCCTTCCTCCAAATCATTCCCCTTTAATTTTCTCCATTTCCTTCCATCCAGACACCCTCACGTGACATGTTCACCTGATATTCATATGGGGTTGCTTCCAAATAATGAAAACATGATATTACCAGTAGAGGTTATATGTCTTTAGCTAAAACCTATAAAATTAGAGCATTTCCAAAAGCTTTCTCATAACCACTGCAATATTCCTCATCACATTTCTAACCAGAAATTTTGTAAAAATCTTCAAAACTTTTCTAATTTCTTTCAACAAAAATATATCCTACAATATGATTAGCACGAACAAGCTCATTAAAATGGAAAGGAAGTGGAGAAAAATAGCAGCGGTCAGCTGGAAGAGGATTTCCTGGTCAAGACCAGTAAATGAAAACGGTGATTTTGTTATTTATACAAGTGATAAAAGACGGTTTATGATTCCACTGACATACCTCAAGAACGAGATTTTCACAGACCTCTTTCGAATGGCAGAGGAAGAGTTTGGAGTAGCAGCTTCAGGTCCGATTGTTCTTCCATGTGATTCAACTTTCATGGAGTACGCAATATCCATGATCCAAAGACATGTTCTATGTACTTAGAGAAGGCGCTAATCATGTACTTAGCCATCTACAGATACTCATCATTATCAAATGAATATGAACAAAAACAATTGTTAATTTGTAGTTTCTAATAAAATTTTCTAGCTCTTATTGTAGAAAATACATGGTTGTACAATTTTGCATAGAGAATTAATGAAAGATCAAATTAGATATTCTGAACAAACAGTCTTCTCATATTGATTATGCAATCCCTCCTCCTCGTTTAGTTCATCTTTTATTAGTGTTTCCATCAAACCCATGAACAAACAGAAACGAGAACCTCGTCCGCTTCAAACTCAAGCAAGCTCGCTTAGACTATCTCGATCATCTATACACAGCTACTATTTCTGTGTACTCACCACTGGTCCATAAGATTCATATAGTGACTTTAGATTAAGAAAAAATCTTGAACTAGAAACATCCTAAATGAGTAGGAGTACTTTCTAACAATCCTCAATCGGTTATCAGTATCCATCATTTCAATTGACAAGATCTGATAAAGCTCTGTTAGAAATACTTTATACGTGAAGAAGATCACACATCCCTAAAATAGTGGGTTGTGGGCTTGAATATAATGTTTAGTATGTAATCATCGTATACCATATGATTTTGGGAAACAGTAATGACATTAAGTGCGTATGCAAGTCAACGCTCATTACCTATGAGATTTTCAAAAAAGAAAAGATAAACAATACCATGCAACCTATGATAGTCTTATATAGTAATCTAATTGACTGGCTAAGGAAAGATTTGCATTAATTATCAAGAGATGAATAAGAGCTACATGCTTCTGGATGATCCAAGGCAGCATTTACTTAACCATGAGGTTCTGCTTCAAAATAAAGAAAACAATACGGTCATCAAATGAAGTGATATGTCTGCAGTTTGAACCCATAAATGTTGGCCATTTCCCTGACTCTTTCAAGCAAGTAAACTATTTGTACTGTAAATGTGTAAAACACTGCATTTTAGGTTGATTTAAGAGATATTTCAAAAGTTCGGTCGATATTTGGGCATGGACAATAATCCAGTGCAATCACAGTCACTCAACATGAAATACACTAATTTAACTGCATAGACAATAACAGACTTATAATAAATATCACCAAACATTTGGGGTCACATGTTTCTAAACAACCAAAGGAAAAACACCATAGCCACATGAGTTTGATGCTACCTACTAAGAACAATGCCAGCCATCATGATTTAACATGTCTTAAAATGGAAGCTATATAACTCAACCATTTCCTAATTCCAAAACTCATCCGATCCAACCAAAACCCACTAAATTTCTTGCATATTTATAATACTCTCCCCAAATTTCCTTCAATTCTAACACAATACAACATGATCAGCACAAAGAAGCTTATTAAACTCGCCAAAAAGTGGCGAAGGATAGCAGCTGCCAATAGGAAGAGGATCTCATGGCCTCGACAACTGGCCAATGAGGGTCACTTTATTGTTTACACAACTGATGGAGGACGGTTTATGATTCCTTTGGCTTTTCTCAAGAGCGAAATATTCATTGAGCTTCTCAAAATAGCGGAGGAAGAGTTTGGATTAGAACAATCTGGGCCAATTACACTACCTTGTGATTCGAATTTCATGGAGTATGTACTCTCCATGGTCAAAAGAGGTCCGATTGTGAACTTGGAGAAAGCACTAATTATGTCTTTACCTAGTTGTAGATACTCATCGTTTTCACAAGAAGATCAAGAACATATTAGTCAACAAGTATTAATTTCCAGTTTCTAGCTAGGAGAAATATATATATATATATATATATATATATATATATATATATATATATATATATATATATATATATATATATATATATATATATATATATATATATATATATATATATATATAGTCTTTTTTTCCCTTTTGTACATAATGTAGGACAATTTTGCTCGATGACAAATGACAATACAGAAGAAAAGATCTTAAACTTCAACAGTTTTTTCCATTTGATAATTTGTTTAATTGCACTTTTGTTTTCCTTAGATTAATATAAAATTTCAACATCAATAATGCAAAGCCTTAACCTAAACAATATATGATTAGCTTGATCTAACAAAACAAATTAACGTGAGAATTCATCCGCAACAAATATTTTACTGATTTAAAAATTACAAAAACTACATAATCTATAGCATCTTTTGCAAAAAACTACCTAATCTAATTTTTTTTCCAAAAAACTTTTTTATATGATATTTTTGTTTTCAAAGGACTACCACTTGACCGAACCGTCAGTTGACCGTCAAGTGAAGCGTTGACTTTGCATGTAAAAGGCATGTGACTTCATTTAATGTACCCTACCCTCCATTGTTTTTCTTATTTTCCTTCCAATTTCCAAATTTTTTTCACCTATTCCCTGCATATATACAATGTCAGACAGTTTCTTGATAACAATTGAAAGGTGTACAGTGTACTGCGGATTCTTACACACCTCGCCCATACCAGTACAATATGCTACTCCACCCGAGAAGAGAATTCATGTTTTTCAAGTTTAAATCTGGATTGTTCTTAGATAAAAATGATTCTAGTAATGATGAATTATCGTGTAATATTAGAGATATTAGTAAACCCTTTATTTTGAAAAAAAAATTCATGAAACTTTTTTTAATTTGTTACTCCAAGTTTCACCACAAATCAAAAAAATAAAAAAAAATATTGGAAAAATCAAGGTTAACATAGATTTACCTTAATATAATTAAGAACAATAGAAAAAGAAAAAATATCTCTGAACCTTTGACAAAAATAACCTAAAATTGCCATCAACGTTCATCATTTTGAGACTAATCAAGCTAACACAATTTGTGCATCGAAATGTCATTGAAGGTAAACGATTTCAATAGTCTACTATTTTTTACCCTAACATTCAGCTCAATTTGTTGAAAAAACCTGAAGAACAACACAATTTGTTGGGAATACTGGGTTTATCATGTTACTTCCCATACACAATCCCCATTATCTGATGAAACCTTATCTCCATCATCCTCCTTTGAGAGTAAGAGATAAAATGACATTGCGTAGTAGCTTCAGAATTGAAGAAATTACTTGAAGTTTCAGAGTTCAATAGTCAATGAGGATGAAGAACAATTAATGGAATTCCCTTGGTCCATGAAATTCTCTTTGCAAAAGGAACTCCACATCCACATCTATCGAGATTCAATTTTCATGTGGAAGGACAAGACATAATTCAACTTGGGGAAAGAATTAGGTTCTTAAGAATTAAAGGGAAAAGGGAAAAGAATTAGATAGAAATCGTGTCTTAAAAGAGGAACAAATGCTGACTTAAGTAACTTATGCAACCTCATGTGCTGGTTAGTGGAAACAATAGTCAGGTCAGTGGAAAAAGTCCTGCACAAGAAAATCAAGTTATTCTAAACTGATAGTCTTAAGGTTGCTGGTTATTGATACATTTTTAACCATCAGTGCAACCATGGCCTTGATTACCTTCTTATGACCATTATTGAGAATTGTGCAAAAACCCAGGCCCCATTTTACTTTCTAGACTAAGTGGTAATGGTTTTTATATCTATGAGCCAATACCATGATTTTATGTGACAATCATATCACCTTGTAACCGCATCATGATAACCCGATCAAATCAAGACCAAAATAGCTATTTTATTTAGTGATACACCAGGGTCCAAGAATTAAGACTGTTTCAACTAAATTTTTGTTAGCAGAACATGTCAATCAATAATGTAATTGTTAGTCACTATTGCATAATAAGGTTACAGTGAAATAACAGTGAATATTTTTTGCTTAGATATTACAGTTGTAGCTTCATTTATCGTCTTCACACCCAGTGTGTATCGCAGCTAGAAACTATGCTTAAGGTTTGGAAAATGAATGGAAACGGTAAATCATAGTTATAAAGGAGGATGTGGATAAAGAGTTCATCAGCTCGAGAAAGACCTGCAAAGGAAAGCAAAGCAAGACGAGACAATAAACAAAACAAGACGAAGCAAGATAGAAATTTAGGTTAATAACACGACCAAAGAAATAAAGAAGCTATCAGAAGACCAGCATATGTGACATAGGTATAGGCATACGTGACTATTCAATGATAAAGTAATAAACAATCTCACTTAATAGGAATACACATTATATAAAGAAAAGAAAAGGAAAATTTGAGTGACCTTGAAGAGATTTACAATAATGATCAAGAAACATATATGGGCTACATGGTTTAAGATAATTCAATGTAACAGACCCTTGGCCACATGGATTTGTTTCCACCAAATAAGAACAAAGCCATTAATTATGAAATGACATGTCTTAAAGTGGATGCTATAAAACTCAACAAATTCCAATTCTCAAACTCATCCCTACAAATAACTGATCACAAATATTTCATATACACATCTCTCATTTCCCAAATAACTCTTATATCAATCCTCTCATAAGTCATAACAGAACACAAAATGATCAGCACAAAGAAACTTATTAAGCTCGCAAGAAAGTGGAAAAGGATAGCAGCTGCCAGCAGAAAGAGAATCTCTTGGCCGCGACCAGTGGCCAATGAGGGTCACTTTGTTGTCTACACAAGTGATGGAAGCCGGTTTATGATCCCTTTGGTTTGTCTGAAGAGCGAGATATTCATCGAGCTCCTCAAGATAGCCGAGGAAGAATTTGTTCTATCAAGTTCAGGGCCAATTACGCTACCTTGTGATTCAAATTTCATGGAGTATGCACTCTCTATGATTCAAAGAGGTGTAGCTGTCGACTTAGAGAAAGCCCTTGTCATCACTTTAGGTAGCTGCAGACACTCATCGTTGTCTCAAGAACACCGAGAACAAACTAATCGACAATTGTTTATTTGTAGTTTCTAGAAAATAATACTCCATATAGTACAATTTTGTATAGGAAATTAATGTAAATTGAGAAGAAAATGTACCGATTTTTCAAAGGTATAATTTTTAGTTACCATCTTAGTAATTTGGTGTATTGAGCAAATGATCTAAAATGCAATCATAACTTCTAATAAGCTTCATATATATGCTCTAATCAAATCATAAAATATAAAGGAGTCATATGGAATGGTCATTTTCCATTTTCAAAAGTTAAGCGTTGAGAGCACAGTGCAAAAACAAGGCCACATCACCGTATCACTACCGTATTGTAAAGGTTTATGAGTTTATCGCAACCGAAATATAGGCCTCATTGACTGAAATTATCTGTTTTGACTGTGTTATCCATTTTGCGACCGTGACCAGAACCCTATTTTTGCTATGGCTGAGAGTGTATGAAGGAGAAAATGAGGTACCTATACAACACGGGTAGTTTCAAGTCGGTAGATTTAAAAACCTTAATATGTCAGGTAATATGATACATTGCAGCCTTGATTTTGCACTGGGACAACTTGGAACTTGAAGAAATAACGGCCCGTTTGGTTGATGGTAATGAAGTAATGGGAATGAAATGTTGTAATGGCAATAGTAATGAAGGAATGGATATGAGAATTGATAATGAAGATTCTTTTGTTTGGTGTGCATGACTAAAGAATGGTAATGGAAGATAATATTCCATTGATTGCATTTGGTTGTTAGTAATAAAAAATGGTAATGACTCTTAGTTTCATTATTGTATATTTGTATCTAAAAGCATTATTGTATTTAAATTATTCTATCTAATAATTCTTTTTTTAATAATAATATTTTTTTAGATAATTATATACATTACCTTTTTTTCTTCATTATTTTTTTTCTTCAGCTCGAAACAACGTTACCTTATTTTATTACCACAGTAATACTTCATTACCATTACTGCCTAATACCAGGTTGTTTGATGGTAATAAAAATGGCCCTTTTTGGTAATTTCATTACCTTATTTTATTACCATCCATTACCATTGAAGGCATCCAAACAACCAAATTTTTCATTACTTAATTTTATTACCATTACCGCCCTCTAATACCATGTACCAAACAGGCCGTAAGAGTATAACAAAGAATGACACATCTCACATGCTTGTGCTTCATATTGAACCCTACACAGAAAAATATAACCACATAGAGATAAGCTTTGTATTAGCTAAAGCTATCTGGCACATTGATAACCACATACAGAAAACAAAGTGTTTACTTCAATGTTCATTAGTTAAAAAAGTGAGTAAATATTTTAGGTCTGTAACAATATGATTTCCTTTGACCCTTCAGAATCTAATAGTAGATGGAACTGCTGAAAGGTGATCATAATTAGTAAACATTTCAGGTGTTCCGATTAAGCTATGTTACCTAAACACAACATAAGTGGTAGTCACTGACATGATACGATACGAATACAAAGAATACATTTTCCTGAGCTATTTTTGAGCTAATATAGAAGCTGATGTGAGGGTACCATACATGTCACTACACTAAAACATTATTAGACGAGTTTTGAGCATAGACGGAGCTACATTAGAGTTAAAGGTCAGCCACGGCCCACCTTAAAAATCACCGGAAGTGTAGTTCATATGGGCATATATATGGCTGACAAACTATTTTAACTCTATCTTTTAAGAAAAATAACCAGCTGATCTTGCTGTCTAACACATTAAAATAGATCAAATACCCTAAATTTTTGGTAACTTTAAGCCCACTCTTCTAACATCTTTTTTATGATGTCAAAATGAAAATTTTTGACCCTTCCTAGTTGATGATTGTTATGAATGGTAGTATACTAATGTGATTATAAATGATAGTATACTAATGTGTGACTTGAGTGCACATTAAAGGGTTGAATTCATGTGTGTGACTCTTGAGTTGTGGAATC